>NC_056676.1:9305000-9605000 GCF_018350195.1 Panthera tigris | reverse complement strand
CACAGTGCCCAGTCAAGACCTGACACTGGGGATGAGCACTGGGTGTTGTATGGAAACCAATTTGACAATCAAATATACTTAATAAAAAATAAAACTAAATAAATAAAAAGAACTGAACCAGTCCTGAAACCTGGAAAGAAGATCCATTTTGATGCTGATTTTATGTTGTAATTAAGCTAGCAATGATCTTGGAGTTTCTAGCTCTTCCTTGAAATCCTCCCTTAGGCAATTTACATAATCCCTGTGAGGCTCAGTTTTCATTTTTGTGTTTTTTTTTTTTAATGGGGCAGTGAATCCTCAAAAAGATAGGTGTGAAAATTTAGTGCAGTCACGCGCTGGAAACGTCTGGCACATCACACATGTCCACAGGAATGAAATCTTAAAGCTCTTAATAAATTCCTAAAAGGAGCCATTTTCTCAGAATTCACATTTAAAAATAAAATCCGTTTAAAACTGGTCATAACCCGTTGTCCCATTAAAGCTCTGGATGTCGCTCTTAATATTAAAAACAGACCAAAATCAAAGCTCCGATTAAGTTTAAAATGTGATTTCTGTGGACCACATTTTTTTCCCCTAAAGAACTTTAATGGATTCCCCCAAATATCACAATACCTAACATGAGTTTGACATCTCACAAATCCAATGTTCAGAAAGACTAAATTTTCTGGATGAGCTTTCTAATACCAGTTGAAATGAATATTTGTCAGGAACATTATTTCTGATGCTATGGCTTCACACGTAGATTTTCAACTGCTTTCTCCCCAAATGGGGTCATGCCTTTTATCTCAGAAGAGATTTAAAATGAGTTTCCTTTCATTAACTTAGTTTGTTTCCTCAGAAGCATTTTATATCTGTGTCTTTTCATACATGATTTACAGCGTGGGGATTTTCTTTATAGCAGGCTTTTCAAAGCACCTAGAAAACTCTCTCAACCTTTCTGACATTTGTAACTTCTGCAAATAGGAAAAGGGATATGAAATCAGGCATCTCTCTTTGGACAGTAAACGTAGTACGACCATTTGTTTTGAAAAGCTAAGTTAAACAAGGCCCAGGAGAACCAGAAGTATAGTTTTCCTTCTTCCACCAACCATCTGTTGTATTTATTTCCAGAAAAAAAAATAAGGAGAGGCAGGGAACGGGCTGTTAAACAAAATGCCGGGGCGCCTGAGTGGCTCAGTCGGTTAAGCGTCCGACTTCAACTCAAGTCATGATCTCAAGGTTCGTGGGTTCGACCCCCGCGTCAGGCTCTGTGCTGACAGCTTGGAGCCTGGAGCCTGCTTTGGATGCTGTGTCTCCCCGTCTCTCTGCCCCTCCCCAGCTCGTGCTCTGTCTTTCTCTCTCAAAAATACAATAAACGTTAAAAAATAATTGTTTTTGATGTCGTGGGCCACCAAGGAGAACATCACTATGAGAATATCAGACCCTTGCCCCATCCACTCTCCTCATTCGTCTGGGGAGAGGTGCATGAGAAAATAAAAGCCATGAAGTACTTCTGCTTTTTTCGGACTATGTTCCCTGGGCAGGGGACTCACAGAGAAGACTAGCGGGTAGGAGGTTTATGGGGAGTGATCTTGGCATAAATACACATGGAAGGAAAGGAAGAAGGATCAAGGAGAGGAAAGAGACCAGCTGTGATGCAGTCACCTGGGCAACCCCAGGCACACTCTGAAGTCAGATGACTCAACAGAGCTGTCTCTAAAGGGGTCGAGAGTGCCACACCTTTATGTCCCCTGGCCAACTGGGGGCCAGCTGCCCTGGAATGGGTGTGACCTGGGTGAGGAAACGCTCAGCGGTCCAGCTGATTCCTGAAGGTGCTGGCCGCTGAGGAAGAGAGTTTTATATTGAGAAGTACAGACTCATAAGAGATCATCAAAAAAAAAAAAGTTGCAATTCAATTCGAAATGATTTTAATCACTGTGTTCTGTGCATCATGCTGGGGACTCGGGTTAATTCCAAAATGGTTAAGTCTTGTTCCTGCCCTTCGGTAACCCAAAACTTGTGGAGGGTCGAGACAGAGGTCAATGATTACCCTGCAAAGCAGATTATGCTAAGTGGCATAAAAGAGGTAAAGTGATCCTAGAAAGCTCCGGAGAAGAGGTGGTTATATAGAGAACAAGTGGGATTCAGGAAGCATTTGAGACAGACTTTAAAGAGTTATTGGAGGGGTTGGGGGAGGGGGGAGGGGCTAAATGGGCAAGGGGCATTAAGGAATCTTCTCCTGAAGTCATTGTTGCACTGTATGCTGACTAACTTGGATGTAAATTAAAAAAACAAATGAAAGAAAGAAAGAAAGAAAGAAAGAAAGAAAGAAAGAAAGAAAGAAAGAAAGAAAGAACGAGTGAAATGCATTGGAACAAAAGAGAAAAGACTTCAGGCTGAGGGGATAAAGCTGTGTTACCTGTAGGCCCTTAGTAGCTGTTCATTGATGAGGACCTAAGAAATCTTTTGAAAGGTGGCTAGTGCATACTTCTATTGTAGAATCAATGCCAGAGCCGTTGAGATTTAAATTTAAATTCACTACAATAGGAGAAAATAGCATCTAGTGTATATGGAAACAAATCGCCACATGATAGGCACCTGCATCCCTAAGCTTTGGAAGCACCTATGACTTCACATGTCTGCAGGGCATTGCGCTTAGGGAGGGGCCTTCACCATGTGACCCTTCTGCCTGGCACTCCATTAGCCAGGTTTGCGGTGCTGTTTTCCAGTTGTTTCTTTTGTACACTGTCATCTCCCTGACCGCACTGCAAGTTCCTTCATGGCCCAAACCCCTCTTAGAATCGGCCACAGCACTATCACAGGGCCATGTCTTTGAAGGTTTGGAAGAAATGCCTGACGATTTCGACCGACTGGGCACAGACTGCAAATAGAACAGTGCCACGCATTGCTATCGATGGGCACAGACAATGCTAAGTCTAAGTCCCCAGGAAGCACTCAAGATTAAGATTCATGCTACTCCCCCCTGCACACTTGGTGGCTGCTACCATTTTTTTTTTTAGGTATTACTCTTTTCAGAGCTTAAGCCCACCCGGAGGGGAGCCTGGGTGGCTCAGTTGGTTGAGCGTACGACCTCGGCTCAGGTCATGATCTCGCGGTTGACGAGTTCGAACCCCGCGTTGGGCTCTGGGCTGACAGCTCGGAGCCTGGAGCCTGCTTCGGATTCTGTGTCTCCCTCTCTCTCTGCCCCTCCCCTACTCATGCTTTGTCTCTCTCTGTCTCAAAAATAAATAAACATTAAAAAGAAAAAATTTAAGCCTACCCCAAAAATGATTTGGAAATTCAGTGCCTGATATTTTAAGAACATTTTTGTAGAGGTAAATATATGTTCTAAAGAGAACTTTCCTTAAGTTGTGTTTATAGTTACAACTTAACTTTTCTTAGTCTGCCCACAAAATCTTCAATAAAATGTGAAGTATTTAGTAGTTAGCTGTCAGTTTATTTTGGTGGGGTGTGAGGTGGGGAGTGAGGAAGAGCTAAGTTCTTTAATGGCATAGGAGAGAATGTCCTTAGGGGTCTAGTCATACTTGAGTTATGTTTTTCAGAGTATAGACGTGCTTCAGACCTACACCTGGTGTTGTCTTTAGTTTGATTCCCTGTGAAACTGGGAGGGTTCATGATGATCTACCTATAGAACAACTAAATTTCAATATACGTGTTCTGTGTACCAGCCTCACACTCGGCTTCTTTTTTGTTTTTCTATCTCTATTTTTATATTTACAATTGACTCATAAACTTATTATTCAACTGCCTTAGAATTGTTTCTGATGGAGTTAAGACAGAAAAGTGAAGAAAGGAAGGAAGGAGAGAGAAAATAAACTATGGCTCTCAACACAGTGAGCCAGCGTAAGGCTAGCTACTTTTTCCATGGATTCAACCAGTGACTCTAGATTTTTACGTCATCCTTTTTCCAAATAAACATACTTCCAATCAAAGGTTTAAACTGTGAAGAAATAGCAGAATTTTTCCTTCACAGTAGCTGTTGCCATAGATTTTTATTGGAAGAAAATAAGAAACAACTTCACTAAGTTTCAAAGCTGCTTGTGTATGTTGGAAAAAGAAGGAAGGAAGGAGAGAAGACAGGAGGAAAGAAGAGAGGAGAGAGAGGAGAGAAAGAAAGATAGAAAGAACATAGAAAGATGGTATCAGTGAGCCCAGAATTTCCCCGATTTACTTTTCAAGACATCCTCTTGCATATTAAAGATTTAATTGACTATTCATTAGGAGGGGACATATCAGAATTGGAAGTGTGTGTGTGCATGTTTCAAACTCTGAAACCCTCTTCATTCCACCATCTACCCAAAAGTGTGGACCCCCCAAAACTGTGGATTCCCCTTCATTGGAATTTACTGCCTTAGTAGAATTTCAGAAGGAAGCCTACTGATTAACACAGGTGTGTTGGGAACTTAACAAAAATTGACAACCACGGACATCCATGAAGTCAAATTACTCATCAATAAATGAAAGTAGATTTTATTAGTTTTTCTGTGTGGAGATCTTATATAGGACAGGTTGACATTGTGTTCCTCTAAGAACATTTTGTGTTTGTTTCTGCTAGGTATCCCTGGAATATTACCAATCTGGAAGACTTTGTGGTCACAGTTTGGGCATTCTTGGGCCACAGAGATAAAGTAGGACCCCAGTCGAAATGAAGACAAGCCCATAGATATAAATTCTCTTCCAAGATTTCTCTGTGTTTACCCTAAACCTGGGCAGAGATGGCGAATAATTCTTTTCTTCTTCCTGCACCTCAGGCTAGATCTAGGTCCTATTCTTCTCTTTCACAGATCATGTATCTCTTACTAGGAGCAGGTAGAGAGTCATTTCTAACACCCACCTCTTTGGGGCCAACATCTGGCACTTAGTCCTTGTGTGACCAATAAACCTAAACCCCTTTCCAGTCACCAGGGCTGGAAAATCTCAAGGAGTCGGTTCCCTTTTTCACTATGTTTTTTTAACTTTCTTTTTCCTTCTGGATTATGAGGAATCTCCTCACTTTTCTTGGTGATGAGCTAGGATTTTAAAGGCTGTTTTATCCAGCAGCATTTCTAAGCCCTGAAGGAGCAGATGAATTTTTCAATAATCAAGCTCACCATATTTCTGGAAACCTTCTAGTGGCACTGTTAATTTTTTTTTTTTCTGAATCAAAGGATCAGTAAGATGTAACTGTGGGACTGACACTGCCTCCACTTATAGAATCATCGTGGAGGAGCTTTCTTTCTGAATCAGGAATGAAGCATTCCAGGAACAGTGGCTCTCTGACCCCTAAAGAAAACTGTATCTATACATTCCTGCTGGATGAATGGAAGGGTGTGGTGGCTTCTCAATATTGCTGGATAATGCTATCATATAAGCTTCGGGAATCATCTTACCAAGCCACTATGAATTAGACTCACCCTATCTTTTGCATGTATTATCCAACTGCATTATCATTTTTTTTTTAATTTTTAAAAAATATTTACTTATCTTTGAAGAAGAGAGAGACACAGTGCAAGCTGGGGAGGGGTAGAGAGAGAAGGAGACACAGAATCCAAAGCAGGCTCCAGGCTCTGAGCCATCAGTACAGAGCCTGATACAGGGCTCTAAGTCATGACCTGAGCTGAAGTCAGACGCTTAACTGACTGAGCCACCCAGGTGCCCCACATTAACATTAAAAAAAAAAAATGCTTCATTTTTAACCATCAACTGTTACTTAGCTAAAATCATTTTTAATATGAAAAAACACATAATGTTAGAAAATGTGATGAAATACAACAGAAAGGTATTTCCATCGGGTGGTAAGTAGAATGAGGCTCTGAGAGGTTTCTAGGATTCTGAGTACCCAGGTGTTGATAGAAGGGTTAATCTTTAAGCCAGTTGGGTTGGTCAGCAACTTATTTTATTCTCTGTGCTTCCAACACTATCTTGACATCAGATTTTAAGCTCTTTCTGTGACCCAAAAAGCCAAATAACTGCTTACTGTTTGTGACAACTTTGAATGAAGCAATGATTTTATTTATCTGTTGCTCTTTTGTTTGTGTGCTTATTGACAAAACAATGGTGTGGTTCACCTTCAGAAGAGCCACCAGGGAAGAAAATGGTCTGGTCAGCAACTAGTTTCAACAGCCATAGAATTTGTTGTTTTATCTACAAAATTAGAAGTAATTTGAGTTTTTTGAACTGCACGGATAAAAGTGACATTTCTTTAAATGTGAAATAAACATGAAGTAAAAGATTTTGGATTTTTGTTGTTGTTCACTCTTATTTGACCAAGGGTAAGAGCCAAACTTAATAAAGAGCCATTTCCTTTCACTTGAAAATTCAAATATTTGATATAGCACTTAAAATAAAGTGCCATCAGGAGCAATTTTAGGGCATTTTAAAGACTGACTTTCTGGACAGAAGAATTGTCCACTTGTGTCTTGGCTAGGAAAATGGTAATTCCCCTCAACCTTCTCAAGCTGAGCCAGGAATAGGTCAAGTATTTATGACATTCTTCACCATTTATCTCTATTTTTTGATTTTTCTTTTAAATCAAAAAGTTATGTTCTTTCCCTAACCTTCAACCATCATACTCTGCCTTTAGAGACAATTTAAATTTGTTACACTGAGATATGAATCCCAACCTAGCCCTAGTGGTGTTCTGGCATAAATGGACACTTGGTAATAGATCATAAAATGATGTCATTAGAAGGTATCAGATTGATTTCTTTTGTCAGCATGTTTTATCAGGTTGTACATGAATGAACTCATCTTCTGAATTATTTTTAAGGAAGTGAGCACGCAGCTCAAACTTTTTGATGATCTCATAGACTTATTCGATGCATGGAAATCAACATGATTTACATTTGCTAAGTGCTTTCATGACTAGAGTTATCTGGCCAAGAACGTTTTCCTGAGACAGTGCACCCATCTTAGCATGACCACAAAAACAATGAAAACATTTAATATGGGAGTCCTGTTCATTAAGTGGCTACGTGCTATTCCGTATCTCAAATCCTTATAAAACTCCTTCACGATAGTTATTATTATCTCTAATTTACAGTTGAGAAAACTCAAGGCAGAAGTTAAGTAATTAGCCTGATGACGTGTCAGGGCTATGACTTATTCCAAGGCTGTTTGATTCCAAGGATCTCTGCTCTTTGTCATCCAGCTTGAACTTGGCTCTGGCATGAACCAAGGCAATAACTAAGTGACATTCACACTTGGTTAATGAATAGGGAATCTCAATAGCATCCTTAAGAATGCATCCAAACTAGCAGGATCTTTTCCATCCGTTGTTCTTTCTACTCCAACCCAAGGAAGTTGGGAGACGCATTAGTTACACAGCCTTCTGCATTAATTTGAGAATTGTAGTCTGTATGTTCTAGGCCTGCCCTGTCCTGAATGGATTATTGGTTTGATTCACAGTCCCTGGAGAAGATGGCCCTAGGGTGAGTTCTCCTTGTGGGCATAAGTGTCTTCCACCTTAACTTTACTGACCCAGATACACTTGTCATCTGAGAGTGAGAACTGCTCTTTGGCTGCCTAAAGCAGAGGGCTTACTCCTTGTTCTTGTTCTTAAGGGTCTCAGTTGTCTATGCTGCTTTACTTCCTACCACTCTTTCACAGTTTGATGGGTATCCATTGTAATAAACTGAGTATTTGTTACTAGCAAGGCCAAGGTGAGGACATTTTTTTTTTTAACGTCCATATTTCAGGCTGTAACGAAGCATCTTATAACACCTTTCCCACTTTCCTTCTCTTATATTTGTTGACTGTCCCTACACTAAAAACAAACAGAATTTCCATGTATTATCCCTTCTTAGCATTTTTGTTTTGGAGATGATGCTGCCCCCCACCCCCTCCAAAAAAAACAAAATGGGAATCAGAATGAGAAACTTTATCTTGTATTCCAAGAAAAGCAAAGATGAACACTATTAAAACCAACTAATGCTTAGAACTCAAAAATAATGCCCTTTTTATAGAGACACTCTGAGCCGATCCATTTAATAGATCTTTTTATTACCCACTCTGTATGAGCAACACTTGTATCTGGACATAAGCTGGACTTGACCTATGTTATTTAATACAATCTTCTCTTGTCCCTGCTGGAATCATCAGACTGGTGGGAAACAGGATAAGAGGTTCGCTAACTTGTCCATCATCACACAGTTTGTAAATTAAACTGGAAACTAGAACGTGAATCCGGGGTTCTGATGTCAGAGTACTCTTTGTGGTGCCCAGATGCATCCACTCTCCCAACAGCTGCATGAATACGTCCAGCTACTGCCCAAATTTTCTTTGAAGCATTTGACCCCAAGAAAAGGAATCATGGGCCTATATTCTAAGTCAGTGATCTTCAGAATGGTTTGTTATGAGCTTTCTAAAAGAAATGTGGAAAATAATACACCATTACACATTTTTAGGGAACATTTAAAATTCATCATAAATTAAGTAATTATGAGGGGCAATTTCTTCAATATTATAAATATTGATGACTTTAAATGAAATTTTCACATCACCACTTAAATGCATTCATTGAATTTAATTACCATACTAATTTGATTCCAACCGTCACCCATTTAAAACATTACTGAAAAAGTTTTTCAACAGATGAAAATTTTACATTGTTACTTTTTCTCTTTGAAGTTATAGTCTCATTCTCCATATTTCATGTATCCTCATGTAATATATTTCTCTTCAGGAAATCCTTCTATTGGTGCCCATGTCATTCTTCTCTGTTAAAAATATATTTACATAGGGGCGCCTGGGTGGCTCAGTTGGTTAAGCGTCCAACTTCAGCTCAGATCATGATCTCACGGTTTGTGGGTTCAAGCCCTGCATCGGGCTCTGTGCTGACAGCTCAGAGCCTGGAGCCTGCTTAGATTCTGTCCCTCCCCTGCTTGCACTCTCTCTGTCTCCCCCTACTTCTGTCCCTCCCCTGCTTGCACTCTCTCTGTCTCTGTCAAAAATAAATAATAAATAGAAGACCATGGGGGAGGGGAAGGAAAAAAAATGGTTAGAGAGGGAGGGAGCCAAAACATAAGAGACTCCTAAAAAAAAAAAAAAGAGAACAAACTGAGGGTTTATGGGGGGTGGGTGATGGGTATTGAGGAGGGCACCTGTTGGGATGAGCACTGGGTGTTGTATGGAAACCAATTTGACAATAAATTTCATATTAAAAAAATAATAATTAAATAAATAATAAAAGCATTAAAAATTATAATCATAAAAAAATAAAAATATGCTTACATAAATTAATTTTCTTATTTTCTGTGACCATAGCCATGACAAATTAGATTTATTCTCTATTGACTTATTATTACCATTATTTTATAATTATTATCATTTGTTCAAAGTAGGCTTCATGCCCACCATGCAGCTCAATGTGGGGCTTGAACCCTCCACCCTGAGATCAAGACCTGCGCTGAGCTCAAGAGTTGGAGGCTTGACCAACTGAGGCACCTAGGTGCCCCTGTTGTTATTACTACTATTATTGTTGTTAGTATTAGTGGCCATGGCAGCAATAGCAAATACCGGTGGTAGTTGTTGCTTTTAAAAATTAGTTCACACATTTGCGGGTGAAAATTCTTTCTTGGTACAGCCAGACAGGCTTCAGCATCAATCCTAGTACCTCAAAAAGAATTATTCATTGATACCAAAATATCTGGGTCATGTATATAAATAATTGGAGAAATACATGGAATCTTATTTTAGGAATCTTACCCAATTTTTCAACTCCTTCTGGATTATATCGCCCCAAAAGCCCTATGGTGATCAACAACTATTTTAACACCTCTATCAGTTGGTGAGGCAATTAAGCCCTAGTGACTCAGCTAGTTTTACCTTTTAGTTATTGAAAACAAGCGTATGAAAAATACTCACGCCAAGACGATGCATTGCCAGTCACCGGAAATTCACTTCCTCAGCTTCCAGGGCCTATACCAAAAAGGCTCTACCAAATACTGTCAAATGGCCTTTAATCATACCTACCTCTCTTTGACTTCAAGGCACCAGTTTAAACTGGCTTTTTTTTTTTTATTTTCAGAAATAGTTAGAAAATATACTAATCCTGATTCACAGTTTTTAATATACAAAATATGTTTATTTGCTTTGAAGACATTTTCACGGAAACCTTGGGACTCCAAATTTGTTCAGTTAGAAAGAACCCCCCCCCACCCCATCCAACCAAAAATCTGATTTGTCAGACAAGTCCGAGGAATCATACTTACGTACTTTGTCTCTGAAAGCCTGACTCATTTTGATTTGGATGAATGTCTTAAAATGCATTCTTACAACAACCAAATCACTTCCAAATTTGCTTTCTAAGTTAAACAGATGATAAGTGGACAGAAAGGTAGCTGAAGCCTTGGTCCTCAGTACTGCCCTTCAGTACTACTGCTCAGGACTCACCCTCAGGACTACTTTTCAATACTGCCTTCAGCACTGCTTCCTGACATTCTCTTTGGTTGGTCCTCATGGCCTCTCCCTGGGAGCAACACAGTCTCTAGGGAAAAGATGATGTTAAACAACATTGGTACCACTCTCACCCCTCATTCTGTCACGTACACTAGCTGAAAGTGGAACATTCCAAGAAGGATTCAAATAGCTCACTTTTAAAGTCAAGCTCCCCTTTCACCAGAAATATGTACGTTAAGGAAAAGATATCATTAGAATTATGGTGCTTAATTAAAGGTTAACAGTGTGTTTGGGGCTATCCTTTGTACCCCAGAGGATTTTGCACTCCAGGGAAAATGAGCCATCTTGAATCCAGATTGACAGTCTATCTTTCTTTTGGAAATGAGCAAGAGAGAACCGGACAAGAGACAGTGGAAGAAGGAATGGCTTCCTAACTTGACATTTTAGGCGCATGCATTTTAGGAAGAATATCTATGAAAGATAAGGGTGCAGAAGTTCGTTCTTTGCCCACAAAACCTTGAAAAGTATTTGTGTACCCCCAAGGATAAAGGTACCTCAGTTTGAGGATTGTTGCCCTAGGGTATAAGGTGAATAAATTTCCAAATGCAATTTATCAGGGGAGGCCATGAGTAGTATTTAAGAACTTTTGAAGCTGATGGTAGACCCTCTGTGCAAATTCTTTTATCCGATTTCTCTTTGACAATGCAGCTGGAGGTGCCCTGGAAATCCTTGTCAGCACAAGGTGATGAGAGACAAACAGACAAACCAACAAAAAGCTGAGCTGTTAAACGGTCTTCAGTTCTCTAACTTCTCTTGTCCATCATATGAGCTTGGAATCTAAAATATGCCTTGCAGAGATTTATAAGACTAAAGTCACATTTGCCTGGCATACTAGCCTTTTCTGTCTTCCATATGATACAGAAGGCTTTAAAAATTCATTTTTTCCAATTGACACATTTATACCAATGGATGCCAAACTGCTTACTTCACTAAATTAACACCAAAAATACTTGCCGAAAGCTATACATCAAAAAATAATTCTGCTCACTAGTGTGACATTGCATTAAAACCAAGCACAAAAGCTTTGGATAGAATGCAAAAAACACTATCTATTTCAAGGGCAGGGTATTTTGATAGCTTGGTTCATTTGACAACTATCTACTGTGTGCTTATCCTGAGACTTTTTTTTTTTTTATCTGTGACACGTGTTTTAGAAATCAGAAGGACTTTGGGGATAATAATCTCCCACCAAAGACAAGATCCCTCCTAAAATCCCTGAGAGATAGACAATCTCCATTCAGATTATTCTGGGAGTGGAATGCACCCTGCCCCACGAGGAAGTGTGTTCCTTGTGGCATCTTGGAAGGATCGGTAACCTGTAATTTCCCCCCACAGTAAGGTGTCTCCAATTGCTACCCTTTCCTCCATGGGATCCCACTGATGATAAATGTAGTAAGGTAACTAGCACTTTAAAAACAGGTAACTAGTATTTAAAAAAATAAAAGAAAGACATCTGCTTCCTCTTTGTCATCATCTATTTATTTCTCCAGCCATGTAATTTGGGTTTTGTCCTCACAATTTACCTGAAATGGTGAGAAGTCCCCAGCGATCTCCTGGTAACCACGTATTGGCGGTCATATGTCTGACAGCTCTGTACAAATACCTTTCCTGAAATGTAAACCTTCCTTTAGCCAGCCTCCTCCCCATCTCTTCTTTCCTTTCCACAGCCGTGCTTCTGAAACTTTCTTCTCATCCATACAAATTACCTCAAAGCTTACTTGTCTAAAACAACAAGGAGCATGACTTTTCTTACCATGTCCCTGGACCGGGAATTCAGGAGTAGCTTGGTTGGGTAGTTCTAGCTCAGGCTCACTCCTAAGTTTGCTGTTGAGCTGTCACACCACTGCAGTCCTCCGATGGCTTGACTGGAGTCAGAAGATTCAATTCCAAGATGGCGCATCCACATGTCTGGCAGGTTGGTGGTGGCTGTGTGGGGGAGGTCTCTGTTCCTCCCCTCCTGGTCCTCTCCAATGACAGTTTGAATGTCCTTGTGCCATGGCAGCCGGCTTCCCCCAGGGCAAGTGATTCAAGAGAATCTTGCCTTTTATAAGTTCAAGACGCTTTTGAATAAGTCTCTCCATGTTTTTATATCTTAATGTTTATTCATGACCCCCAGTAGTTCATAATTCCAAAGGTAAGATAACTTCAATTTGGAACAATGGAAAAAAGTTCTGTGTAATATTTATTAACATATCTAGCTTAGGATAACTAAGGTAAAAATTCCATGTGTACGGTGAAACTTTCTTAAACTTCTTTTGGTCAAATAAAGCTCTCACACCCCATCCTCTTCATAGTAATTGCTAACCTTGTTCTAGTCTTTCTGTTTTGTGCAATTTGTCTTTTCAAACTATTTTCAGATCTTACAACTAACCTGGTCAGATTCAGACCATTGAATTGAGCTTAACCCTGCAACGTGTCAAAAATCATATCGAATACATTTTGCCTAAAATGATGGAATTGTGCCATTCATAATGGACTTTATGGTTTAGCAGAACAGATACCTGCCTACATGGTATAATTTCAAGGAGGTCCGATCTAACAACAACAATAACAACAAAATTCTAAAATCTTTGTAAAATGTAACTCGTAGTCCCTGGCCCTAAAATTCCTATTCTACTCTTTAGATCTTCACCTTCTCTGTTCAGAGTGGTCTGAAAAGCAACATAAGCTCTTCACCTCACCTCTAGTTGGTTCTTTGGGTTAGCATCATAACATCGTAACTCTTTGCGTTAGCATCCTGAAGTCTTTGCTCCACTTAAATGAATAAATGGCACATTTTGAGTGAAGGAGGGGACGTTAAAAAAACAAAAGAAAACACCTTAGAGCTTGGAATGATGCCAAGGCCAAAGTAAAACACTAAAAATTAGGTCCCGGTCCTGCTATGATGCTGGTGACTATAGTATGGGGCAATGTCCACTAACTCACAGAGACTCAGAATCTTAACTCTCAGAGACTCAGAATCCATTTCTTGGTCTTGATTCATCAAGTACTGGGCTGGCTGGGCTAACTGACCACATCAGAGCCTCTATGACAACTGGCACTAAACCACAAAGTACTCAGGATGAACATAACGAGAAACCGAGATGTTGGGCCACACATATAACTCTTTATAGTTTGTTTCTGTGCTCTTTTTTATTTTTATTAGGTTTTTGTGGACTGTGATGACGGGAAATTCAGGATGTATTTGTTCCAGGCAGTTGCTTATCATTTTGTCTAGTGTAATTTAGAAACAGAAGAAGTTACCATTTTTCAGGAAGAAAGAAATTAAATGTCAAAAGTTAGTTGTTTTCTCCATATGCAATAATGCTTCCTCTTTCCCATCTTTGTGCAAGAAATCTAACCCACGATGATTTGAGAACAATATAATTCATACCAGTTTCCAATCTCATAACTGACTTTAAGAAAATAACCTTCAATTATTTTGGGAAAACATTTAGCCCTGAAAGGAGATGATGATAATCTCTGTTCTTTCAGCAGCCAGTAGCTTTTGAATGGCCTCCTTCACCAGCAGATATGGAAGGTTTAAATCAGCAACATAAGCCTGTCTAGTCCGATGTACTGTCGAATATAAAATCCGTAGAGAAGCGCCATGGCAGTCACAAAAAAAGATGTTTATTTCAGGGCCATAAGCTCATAATAAATAAACTGACAGAAAGACTATTCACTTCATATCAACAGGCATTGGCACATACTCGAAGATTTTTTTAAACAGATTCCAGGGTCCCATTTTGGCAGAATTGTAAAGATTTTTAAAAACAGATTACAAGGTTCAATTGTAGCGGAATTTTAAAAATAAAAAAAAAATAAGGAGAAGGCATTCTTCAACGGCATAGCCAGATTTCCAAGTCACTGAAGTGATTGGAGAGTTGTTGATATTTTCTTTAATTAAAAAAATTTTTTTTAATGTTTATTTTTGAGAGGGAGAGAGAGAGAGCAGGGGAGGGGAAGAGAGAGAGGGAGACAGAAAATCCAAAGCAGGCTCCAGGCTCTGAGCCATCAGCCCAGAGCCTGATACGGGGCTCAAACTCATGAACCGTGAGATCATGACCTGAGCCAGAGTCAGCCGCTTAACTGACTGAAGCACCCAGGTGCCCCTGGAGGGCCATTTATGAAGGAGGTGGAATGTGAGTTAAAGTCTAAACACTGGGAAGTGTTTTGTTATAGAAATGAGAGACAAGGGTATTCCGAGTAGGAAGGAATGGCATGATCATGGTGACAGAAGTGGATAAGGTGGTGGGTACAGCGGGAGCAAATCACCTCCTGGTAGATGCCAAAGGGGTTCCAGTCAGGAAGGGGGTTGATGTTGCAGGGGCACCTGGGTGGCTCAGACGGTTAAGCATTCAGCTCTTGGTTTCCGCTCAGCTCATGATCTCACGGTTCGTGGGTTTGACCCCACATCAGGCTCTGCCCTGACCGTGTGGAGCCTGCTTGGGATTCTCTCTCTCTGGCCCACCCCTGCGCTCTCTCTCTCTCTCTCTCTCTCAGAATAAATAAATACACTTCGGAAAAAAAAAAAAAAGAATGAGATTGATACTGGAAGTCTATTTGAGAAAGAACTTCAATGGTAGAATCAGGTTTTTGGATTAGATCACTGTAAAGTATGCTGTGCTTTTGAGCAGTTAAAAGGCTGAGAATTTAATCTGGAACGCCAAGATGACTCTACTGAGGAAGAGGAAACCATCGCAGTGAGCTTGGGTGGAGACCAGAAGACAGGGACCAGGGCCACGGCCATGGGAAAGAAGTCTGAGGGCTTACCATGAATAAATGCAATCTCATTTTCTGTTGCAAAGTTCGGTTCATTATTTATTTATCAAAAGGTAGTTGGTAGCAATTATATGGACATGTGCAAGGAGATAGACTCCAGCTGGGGCCAGTGTTACTCGTGAGTGCCAGCATCCTGGCTTCTTTTCTGCTGCTTAACGATGTCAAGGTTTCTCCTGCCTATGACTCTCCTAGATTCCCTCTACGTGACATGTTCCATCACTACATCTTTGCGTGGATGGTTCCTTTTAATCATGCCGTCTCAGCTCAAATGTCACCTCCCCAAGGAAACGCAGTTCCCTAAACCAAAGAATCACAGATGTCCTTTTCTTTGCAAGTCACATCCCTGCAGTATTCATCTGGGACAACCCTCCATGGTGATGCTTTCACGTTGTGCCATTTAGTTCCTTATTTCCGTCTCTCCATAATAGAAAATAAGACCAAAAAGAATGCAATCTTTATTGTCTGTCCCGGACTTCATTTCTAGAGCCTACATCAGAGGCTGACACATAATAAACGTTCATAAATCTTGACCGAATCAATGGATAAAAGGTTTTATGACGGGTAAAGAGAAATTACCCGGTGGTTAAAATCTTGTCTCAGATTCCGCAAAGAAATTAAGGCTGCTACGCTCAGTAATACTTGTCAGAAATTCTGCTCACTAAATATCCAAGCAACTTGTTGTGTCATACCATAAGTCACCACTCCCCTTCAAACCCTGGCTTCCTTAACTGTGAAAATACATTTTCGCCCACCACTTCATTGTTTATTTATTTATTGGGTTTTTTTGTTTGTTTGTCTTTTCTCGCATCTTTACTTTTCATTCTGGCTTTAGTCTCTCCCATCCCTACCACAAGTCCTGGGCAGTTTCCTGATGCAGACCCAGACAGGGCAGAGGTCCAAGTTCAGCAAAAGGCAAGAAGGCCACTGCACATGCTGGCTTACAGTCTCCCTGTCTCCCTGCCGGAGACATTTAGAAAGGTTTGTGCTTTGAATAAAGCCTGGTCATCTCTAGGATAGGATTGCAGCCTATTTTGTTTGACCGCTTTCTTTGCTGTTGTTTTAACTGCTTGCTGTTCATCTGTATAGTAATGGATATTTTGAAAATTTTTCCACTTTAAAATTGCAATAACATTGGTCTCTCCCAATGGGCTCTCAGGCTTCCAAGAAAAAAATACTGGAGGGCGGAAGACTTCTTTCAGTGAGATTAAGGAATTATTGCTGTGAGCTGGGTTCCTCCAAAATTACTCAAAAGTCAGTGATAAATACTGTTTCAATTAGCAGAAAAAGTTCTCAGAACTCTTCTAAGGGAGTTCAGAAAAACTAGCTAGGCTACTCACAGGCCATGTCAGATACTCATAAACATGACTTTTTGACTCTCTTATCAGTGTGTTTCTTAGTAAATGGAGACTTCAATGGTAGAGAGAAAACATCAGTAACTAAAACATGTCATAGAGAAAGCAGAGTGTGGAAGGGATTACAGTTAAGATTGGAGAGCTTCTTCTGAAAGTATGATACATTCTTCTCTCATGCATTGTTTTTTAGAGAAAATTCTCTAATCTCTATATTATTTCCAATTCTAAGCTACTAGAGGTCAAGGCCGGTATATTTAAGGAAATGGAGAAGGAAACGTGTATAGTGGTGTTTATTTTCAATTACCATGGTATACTGTGGAAAAAAAAAGTGCGCTTTTGATTTATTTTTACTTCGTGACAGCCTGGAGATGTTCATATATCCTCTTTTCATAGGACAAAAATGGTTTTTCAAGGTCATTACTTACGCAATATATGAAGAGGATGTTTTAAGAAGGAATGGGAAGAAATGCTAGAACATTCCTGTGCATATTGCTAAACTGAATTCCTAACCGAAAATTTATATCCTTTCTTAGTGGACTATGAAACTCTGCAGAAGCAATAGAAAGCAATTTCAGAACACAACAGGAAATTTAAATAAATTAGTTTTTTATTTCATTTAGTGGGAGCTCTCTCTCCACTGGGGTACAGATGGTGACTGACAGCCTGGGCTTATTAAGCTCTATCCATAGTTTTTCAGCGGGACGTAAAGTCAGGGTTCAGAAGATATTTCCTCTGGCAAATCTAATTTCCAAACATTCTTAATTTTCTCTCAAATTAAAAAAAAAAAGAAAGTTTTTGCTCCTGAAGTGTTTTCTTTCTTTTAAATAGCTTCATTGAGGGCTGTGTACCAAGCCAGTAAGAACTAAATGAGTTTCGAGTGGTGCTTCAGAGTGCTTGACAGAAATTGTATTTATTCTCTTTCCAGAAGCCACTCCAAGGAGGTGGAACGGATATACAAAGAATTCTAATATTTAGGCCTAAAAAGTATCAAAGCCTTAATGTTACTCTACAAAGCGTACGCAAACCAGATCATGAGGGCAACAAAAGGAAAAAATAAACCAGTGGGACTATATCAAACTAAAAAGCTTCTGCACAGCAAAGGGAACCATCAACAAAATGAAAAGCCAACCTGCTGAATGTTTGCAAATCATATATCTGATATGGGTTTGATACATAAGGTCTATGAAGAACTCATCCAACTCAAGAACAACCACCACCACAAAAACCAAACAATCCAATTTAAAAATGGGCAGAGGATTTCAATAGACGTTGATTCAAAGAACACATGCTGATGGCCATGAGGCACACGAAAAGACGCTCAACATCACTAACCATCAGGGAAATGTAAATTAAAATCACTGAGATGCCACTTTATATCTGTGAGAACGGCTTAAAAAGGCAAGAAGGAACACGGTTTTGTTGGGATATGGAGAAAAGGGAGATATTATTGGCGGGATTACACTGTGGAAAACAGTATAGAGTTTCCTCAAGAAAAATTGAAAACGGAACTACCATCCGAGTCAGCAATTCCACTTCCAGGTATCTATCTTCAGAAAACAAAAACGCTCATCCAAAAAGCTATCCGCACCCCCGTGTTCACCGCAGCATTATTTACGATAGGCAAGACATGGAAACCACCTAAGTGTCCATCGGTGGGTGAACGAATAGGAAGATGAATGTATAAAGATATAACGCGTACGACTCAGCCACGACAAATGATAAAATCTTGCCATGAGCCGCCACACAGATGGACCTAGAGGGTAGCATGCTAAGTGAAGTCAGTGACACAGAGAAAGACAAGCACCATACGCTTTCACTTCTTTGTGGGCTCTAAAAAGCAAAACAAATGAATGAGCAAAACAAAACTCGTAGATACAGAGGACAGATCGGTAGTTGCCAGGAGAGAGGAATTTGGGGGAATGGGTAAAATGGGTCATAGCGGTCAAGAGGTACATACTGCGAGTTATACAATAAATAAGTCCTAGGGATGTAGGCACAGCACGGTGGCTACTGTGAACAACACTGTATTACATATTTGAAAGTTACGTAAAGAGTAAATCTTAAAAAGGTCTTACAACAAGCAGAAAGTTTCTGTAACTTCGTATGGTGACAGATGGTGGTGATTACCACTATGATGTACCCCTGAAACTAATATACTATTGCGTATCAAATATACCTCAATAAAACGAATAGCAAAAACAACCAACCAACCCACCCAGATAATGGCAAATGCCATCAGGTTCCAGTAGAGCAAGCGTTCGATAATTCTTCAAACGCGTGGCATGGTTCGTCTTCCCTGGAAACCAGCCAGAGAACAACTCACTTTTAAGATTCCTGGTCCCTCTAATGCTGCACCGTTCACAGAGAAGCACGTCACCTCAGTTTCCACCCTAGGCGAGCCGCCTGTACCTAAAGGAAAGATAATATAATTTATACATCCCCCATAATGACCCCTTGCTGGGAAAATAATTGCCCTCATTTAAGAGTATGTATCAATGAATAATGATGAGATTGCTCGCAATTAAATGAATGCTAATACAGTAATGCTCCAATATGCACACACAGATTTGGTGAGATAATGACGTTTCTTGACAACCAGCATTTTCAAAGGCATCGTTTGTCTGCTCATGGTAACTTTCAATGCAGACAGCTCAATGCTAAATACCTTTTTTGTGCAGACTGAGGTTTTTAAAACATTTTTTTTTTAATGTCTATTTATTTTTGAGAGAGAGAGAAGAGACAGAGACAGAGTGTGAGCAGGGGAGGGGCAGAGAGAGGGAGACACAGAATCTGAAACAGACTCCAGGCTCTGAGCAGTCAACATGGAGCCCAACGGGGGGCTCGAACTCACCCACTGCGAGATGGTGATCTGAGCAGAAGTCGGACACTTAACCGACTGAGCCAACCAGGCACCCCCAGATTCAGTTTTTTAATCTAATAAAATGACAGCTATCTTAAATTTAAAAGTAGGGTTTTTTTCTTGTTTTTGACACATGTCCTTACATGTACCATTTTCTATAAATGGCTCTTGCACTGCCCCCCAGCCTAAGCTGAGACTCAAATGCCCAGCAAGTATTCAACTGCTAACTTCCCTTAGAGTTGATGCTTTTGTGGCTGAAATTATGCAGATATGTTTTCACTTCTCTATAGTGTATCTCTTTAAGCTGGGCAGCTTTCAATACATTTTTAGCGGCTTGAACTCAGGGAACCGACAGGTAGAGACAAGAAAGAAAATATTTTTACCGAAAACACTTGGCAAACAACAAAAAACTAAAATCCTTGTGCCATAGCCAAACCTCTGTAAGAAACTTGGGTCTCGTACACTTGACTTTGTACCTAACTTGGAAACGGTTGTGAAGAAATGTCATCAATCAAAGCAGGGCAGAATGATTTCAGGCTAAGGGATTGCAGGGCGGGCGATAAATATGGGGGAAACCTGCAGCCGACTTCTGCAGGCCTGGTGACCCTACAATAGGAGAATATAAGAGAATTGTACATAAGCCACAAAGGAAAAGGCCATCAGCGTGGTACAGGTACTTTGCACAAATAAGTCATATACTCTTATACAGTCCTCCCCGGGCGCCATTTATTTTGGTTAGTTCGTCTGTGTGCGTCCACCTCATACTCAGATGGAAGGATTAAGTGAAGTGTATTTGATAGGGTAAGGGGACACAGATGAGGATGCAGGGGTTGATAGCCAGTGGGATGCCACAGAATGTCACTGTGACAATTCTGAATGGTGCTCCTGAAGCTGAGACATAGGGTGTCAGTCAGCTAACTGTCAAAACCTGTACCCTCAGTGCTTGACATGGGAAGCAGAATGGGAAAGTGGTTTTCTTGGGGTGAGGGGTGTCGAGCCAGTGGAAGGATAAGGAAGAAAGCAAGATGAGAGGCTGCTTATTGGAGCCATGCTGCCCCCAGCCTCAACGTGACATTACCTATCCCTATGCTCATGATTGCTAAACAGGCTCCTTCTTTGCTTTAAGGTGTACAATTTCAAAAAGTAACAAATGCATGAGTCTCAGTTTGCACGTGTGTTCCTGGCAAGTGGGAAAGGGATATGGCCTGTAATTCCCAAATAGGGTTTTCATAAAGTTTTCAAAATGCAAAGTCAGAACAAAATGCTGTGTTCAAACTCAACATGGTCTTGATTGTAGGCAAAACTAATCATTCCTTTGGGAAATCTGTTTGTGATTTTGTGGATTTCTTCTAGAATAGGAAATTAAACACCAATTAAGATTCCACGAGTCACAACCTGGAGGCTATTTTGAAGGGGACTGTCATGGCAATGGGGGTTCCATATAGTGAAGTGATGGGGGAATGAATCTAGAGATAAGGATGTTAGTATTTTGTCATTGAAATGTAGCAGATCAGAGAAATGCAGACATCCAGAGAAAAATGGGGAAAAGGTGAAGATTTTCACACCTTAGAAGACCCCAGAGAAAAGCCATCATAGTGCATGACATCCCAGTCAAGAGGACATCAGAAGCTTAGCAGAGCTTGGAGTAGCCATGATCACCCTAGCGGGATTGGAGAAACGATTGCTTAAAAATGGGAGGAGGCTAGTTCTCTTATCTACTACTTGTCCAAAAAGTCCAAGAGATCTTAACTGTGCCTTATTTTTCTTTACGATCCTGGCTCTTGTCCAGTTGCCTGGATGCCAGTTTATCACGCTGGGTTGAAACCTTTCAGCTTCAGCATCTACTTGAGCCTGGGAGAATGAGGAGGTAGCTGGTGACGGATTTCGGAGATCATCGCTATTGAGGAAAGCAGGCAGAGGAAGTGGAGTGAATTCAACAGAAGCTGAGAAAGATCCCTGGAAGACAGATAAAACCAGGAGAGAAGGAAGTCTCAAGGGGAAAGTTGCTCAGCAGGGCAAATGCTGTGAGTTATCAACTAAGTTGTGGGTTGTAAAGAAACGATAAGCTTAGGTACTTAGTACACCAGTGAAAACAATATAGGTGGGACATAGAATGATCCAGAGTCAAACTGAAAGAGCAAAGGGAGGAGAGAGAAAGATCGGTGACTCCCGGTGATGATAAAGACTGAGTTCCTGGAAAAGACTTTGGTTTTCCGGGAATAATAGGGGACGTTGTGTGCGTGTTGGCGGGAGTTTATAGGAAGTCTCTAAACTTTCCACGCAAGTTTACTGTAAACTTAAAATCGTTCTAAAATATAAAGTTTACTAAAAAATTTAAAAAGTTGTATTACATAAATCAGAAATAACGGGAAAAGTCGAAAAGCGTTTCGAATCCTCAGAGGCAATTGTTCGTGTTTTTTATGTATGTTAATTTATTACTAAGGGGAAAATACGTGGCATGTCTGTAAGTTTCTGTGCTATTTTAGTGTTGCAGAAGTTATGCTAATAAAAACTTTATTCCAATAAAAATCTGCATTGGTTTATTCTTTTGAGTTTGTCGTGTAAATCTGTATGTTTGCTCGTTATTATAATTTTAAGAATTTTCTTCTGAGGAGGAGCCATAGGAGGAAATGAGAGGCTTTCTGGCCTGTCAGGAAAGCTATTAATTCACATATTAAAGAGCTAACACCAGCCATTTCGCCCTTGGCTTACGAGAAAGGAGATTTCATTTCAATCACCCAGAGTAAATGAACTCTGACAAACAGACATGCTTTGTAAGATGTTCATAGAGCCCCTAAACTGAATGGTCGCTTTCCGTGTGAATTCATAAATGACAACTTGAACTAGCATTTCACCTAACCGCAAGCCACAGTCAAAGAGGCTGTCAACCAATAAACAAGGGCGTATGGGACAGATGTGTGAATGGCCAACTTGGTCTCTGGTAATGGGAGAGCCAAAATCAGCCCACCCCTCCCCTAGAAAAAAGATGGCTTTGTCTTCTGTCATTTCTGCACTTCAGCCATCAAGATGGAGCCACAACCAGTCCAAGCAAATAACACAAAATACATGCCGGATTCCAGCAGAGAGAAGGTTGTCCCAAAATTCAGGGAGTCTAACAGGGCTGTAGTTTATGAATGGTGAGGAAGGGAAAGCATATCATGGCCAATCCAACGTAGGACAGTCATAAGAACTGCAGTGTTTTACCCAACATCACAGTCACTGTCCAGAAATAATATGGTGGGAGAAATGACAATATGGGTGGAGATAATTTAATGAGATCCAATCAGGTTTTCATAGCACTGCCAGCATGTGGGACTCCCTCATTAGCCCCTCCTGGATTTCACCATTAAGACACTCAGGTACCCCACAATTCCTTTTTTTTTTTTTTTTTTTTAATGCTGGCATAGGGTCCCTGGGTGGCTCAGTCGGTTAAGCATCCGTCTCTTGATTTCAGCTCAGGTCATGATCTCATGGTTCATGAGTTTGACCCCTGCATCAGGCTCTGTGCTGACAGCATGGATCTTGCTTGGGATTCTCTCTCTCCTCTCTCTGCCCCTTCCTCTCTCTCTCTCTCTCTCTCAAAATAAGTAAATAAACTTTAAAAAATAAAATGCAGGCATACCTTTAGTGCTTACCTCTAAGAAAAGTGGAGTAATGGAAATATAGGTGATATCTTTGTGTTTCTTGGTAAATCACACAATTTCCATGAAAACGCATGCAACAGAGTTGCTTATACCATCAGCACATGGTTTGTGGCTAAAGAGAGAAGACCAACACCCGTCCCATTCAATCTGTCTTGCTTATCTCCAGTGTCCGCTCTAACGGAAGAAAACCTAACCCCTTGGTTCCTATGAAGCAGAGTTGGCACAAAACTGTCCTCCGGGGCTGCTTACACTAGCTCAGCCCATGAAATGTCAGACTTCCCCTTTTAAGTCCCCATATTTAGCTGTGGCAGTTTAAGGGTGGTAATAGAACGAAAGACAGATACACATTTGGGGTCGCCTTTTGTGACGCTCGTAAGGCAAGGCAAGCTCGGAAACCCCCACACCTTTTTCACATTAAGAAAAGGAACTTGCCAGTGGCATAGGAGGCATCCATAAATGCAGGAAGACAGAACTGGTATTTTTAATAAATCACATTCTATGAATTAACAGTTGGCTGTGGCTATCTGTCAGCTCCAAATAGCAGAGTTCTAATTTTATAGCAACTGGGGATGGAATTTCAAAGTTCTCTCCTAAATAGAGAGCGCCCAGAATTCTCTGGATATAGTCACCTTTGGGGTTATACAATTAAGATACTTGTGGTTGAGGTTAAAACAGGGCCAGTGGGCAGACCTTCACTTGCCTCCGGGCAGAATAAATGGAGCGCTGCATTTTCTTCGTTCATTGGGATGGATTAAGGTCAATGCACTGAATAAACCTCACAAATGTCAGAGCACGGTGTAAATGGATCAAAACTCACTCCCTTGACTTAAGCACCCATAGCTTCGGCTGTGTGCCCCATAACACGTATCTCAGAGCATTGCAATTGTTCCCTGTCTTTTGTTTCAACCACACTTTGAGACCTCAAGAGGGGTTACTGATTCGGTATCTAATTACAGCAATATCATTCATTGAAGACAGGGATTTAGCCAATGTATCTCTCATTTGACCCTCTGAGTAGTAGCCCTATTGTGCAGCTGAAGAAATGGAGACTCAGGGAAATAAAGTTGCTCAAAGTAACGTAGATCAAGTTCTCAAACTTTACGGTGCATGAGATACTCTTGAAGGGCTTCCTAGAGATCGCAGGGCCCCACTCTGAGTTTTAATTTAGTAGATCTGGGACAGGACTAAAGAATTTGCATTGTTAACAAGTTCCCAAGGAAGGCTGACTCTGGTCTAGGATCACACCTCAAGAAACTTCAGCCTAGGTAATTTGTGGTAGACACGATACTCTGTCCTGAGTGGCTGGGTGACCAGGAAGCCGTGCTCTTTAGCAGCACTATGTTCACCCGCTGGCCTTCTCCATCCCCACTGGCCTTCTCCATCCACCTTTCACCAGAGCCTCAGCACCAGTTACCTCAGGGGGCGTCAAGAAATGCTGGTTGACCATCTGTCCCTGCCTGCCTCCCCACACACATACCACTTTCTTCACCTAATTGACTCCTTCAAGTCTCAGCTTCAAAATATCACTTCCTCAGAATGGACTTCCATAGAATAATTTATTATTGTAAATTTGCTCAGGTTTCTTTGTCTCATGAATGTCTGCCTTTCAAAACCACAAGGGCCATGAGGGCGAGACTCTTGTCCCTTCTGTTCTTTGAATAGAATCATGGACACAGCAATGTGGCATGGTACTTTGCCTTAGGGGGTACTCAACAAAATTAGGTAAATAGATAAATGAGTTGAATGCAGGAAACTTTTAGATCTAGTCCTAGTTCTTCTCTCTACTAGCTGTGTGAAATCGGGTTGGTGCCTTGACTTTTCTAAATGCCAATGTAAAAATAGATAATAATTTTGAAAGGGTTCCATGGAGTTTGTTTGTTTGTTTGTTTGTTTTTTAAGAAGCTCAGTATAGGAGACTGCTGTTCTCTACATGCACTGCCAGCTCCCAAATCCAGGCAGAGCTCACAGTAGACACTCAACAGTTGGTTGAATTGAATCAGATTTGGCTTGCTTGAATGGAGTGATTTTTATGCTCTCCAAGGAACTTAATTTTAACAGTTATTCATTTTGGAATATCAAACGCCCCTGTTATTAAATTTGTGCTTATGTCTTAAGGGGCTTGGAAGGCTAATACTTCCTTCATCTTGGGTTACTAAACCAACCTAAATCAACTTTTAAATATGGTGGAGACACACAGCATGCTTTTAAAAGAATGATCTGATAGGACTATTTCAAAAATAGCTCTGTAGTGAGTTGCATGGTGACATCGGGGTCTTCCTTCTGTGGCTTCTTAAACCTATTAGGCACATAAATGGACAAGTAGCCCATTTATTAACCCCATCTTTTGAGAGGTCCATACAAATATGGCAGAAGCAGTCAGAAAACAGGAACATTAATTAAAACATGGTAGAGCCTTCCCATTCAAAGGCGGTGAACACTTGGGGCACCTGGGTGGCTCAGTCAGTTAAGCGTCTGACTCTTGGCATCAGCTCATGTCATGATCTCACGGTTTGTGGGTTCGAGCCCTGCATCCAGCTCTGTGCCAAAAGCATGGAGCCTGCTTGGGATTCTCTCTCTTCCTCTCTCTCTGTCCCTCCCCTGCTCACTCTCTGTGTCTTTCTCTCAAAATAAATAAACTTTCAAGAAAAAAAAAAGGTAATGAACCCATTTACTATTTTTAGCTTACAAACACTCTTAATATGTCAATTTACATGTCAAGGTGCACAATTATCATCGGTTCACTTTAAATTTTTTTCATATTTCTAACCTGAGCCATTGCCCATGTCACAGCTCCCTTCCAAGGCAGGCTGCAATTGAGAGGAGAGTAACCCATGGCTCTCCCCCTGCAGAGCTTAAGCGGTTCTCTACCTTAATATCCTCCACTAAAGACTTTGCTCGAACAGTAGAAACTTCATTTCTGTAAGCATGTCTCCCACTGGATCCATGCTGCATATGTAGCCCAGAGCAGAATCTTCCAGTCTTGCCCTTTCAGGGCTCACCATTTACAAAACAGCAAACCCATCCTTGAGGTGCGGCAGATTGCCCTTGGTTGACACACTTCTTGACACCCCCAAAGGGGAAAGAAGGTTTGCATTTCCGGTTCAGAGAGGTGGTGGTTGGACATACACCTCAGAGATGGCGCTGGTGAGTGGATCCACGTCGCTGTTTCCCTTTGCCCTTAGAAGCCAAACCTCACATTTCTGATGATAGCCATGAGGAAACCATTTGGCTCCTACTGATGGAAATGTAGTCATTTGTCCAAAAAGTTGGCTCTAGAAGAGAGAAATACCGAGAGACTTATTGAGGGGACATACATTGTATGCTCTTCTCTTGTATCCAATTTACAAAGTTAGCCATCAGATGACAAAGCAGGGGGGGGATACTCTGTGGCTAGCTGTGATAACCGCCACACCTCTTTAAATTAGAATACACGTAACTCTTGAACCATCAGTTATCGGTGCCGGTTCTTAATCCAAGAAGGAATAGAACAAATCTGTGTGAAGAAAGACTGCGTTGCAAGAGCAAGAGTAAGGCTCAAAGACCCATTCCAATCCATAACAATCACAAGGTGTTGCATCCCCCATGGCTGACATCACAAGGTGTCTGAATCCCCCATGGCTGAACAGCTCAGTTGACTTTGTGGATATCTTGGAAGGCCAGTCCCTTGGAACTAAACTCTCTCCTTCTCATTTTATAGAGAAATAAATGGGAAGCCAGGCAGCCTAGAGCCTTCCCTGAGGAGGTCATTTTCTGGTAAAACCTTGGTTTCCTAATTTAGGGCCATTTCTCACAAAACCGTGCTATCCTGGTGAGTGAGGACTGGAGAACTTCAGAGACAGAAGTGCCCTGCTGGGCAATAGAGCAACCCCGGAGTGAATCCCAGCCCCTGTAGTGAAGAAGGGAGCTGAGCTCAGCTTTTCACTGTTGCTGATACAGGGAAAGAGCTGACGTGCAAACAGTGCCTTGTGAGCCCTTTCTTGCTGACTCAGGAAGTTCTTATCTCAGCCACTTCCAATTACCTTCTCTCAGGTTCTTGGCATTTTCCAACAACACCCTCAGGAGCACTGCTACCTCTCTTTTCTCTTCCATCTTGGGAACTCTGTGAGGGCTATCAAATCACAATTGTCCCTTAGCTTCCTGTCTACCTCTTTGTCACGTTAGTAGCTCCCACTGCGGGAGGCTGCAAATCCCCTTGGAAGGGGACCGTGGAATATATTGCCATGCACGCTTCGGTCAGAAAAATGCCAGTGCAGGGCGCCTGGGTGGCTCAGTCGGCTGAGCGTCCGACTTCAGCTCAAGTCATGTTCTCACAAGTTCGTGAGTTCGAGCCCCGCGTCGGGCTCTGTGCTGACGGCCCAGAGCCTGGAGCCTGCTTCGGATTCTGTATCTCCCTCTTTCTCTGTCCTTCCCCCACTCATGCACTGTCTCTCTCTCTCTCTCTCTCTCTCTCTCTCTCTCTCAAAAATAAATAAACACTATTTTTTTTTTTAAAGAAAATGCCAGTGCACAAGGCCACATTTGAAGCTGAAGTGGGGACCATTTGCTGGCCTGGGGAGTACACGCTGGGATGGGGAACCGCACTCTGATGTGGAGAGCCAGACGTCAGGCTTCTGCCAGGGAACCATGAACACCAAGAAGAGGCACCAAGAAGAGGGCACGCCTGTGTTTGTTTCCTTGGCCGTCATTCTCTGCCCTTTCCTTTTTGCGGTCCCTTGCTGACCTTTCCGTTCCTCTCCTATCCACCCCCTCCGGCTTCTCCTCCCACCCTGGAACTAGGGCCACATCTCCTGGATTCTTCTCCGTTTCCATACTACGCCCATCCTGCCCCCCCACTCCCACCCCCGGGAGCATGCTGAGTGCCACCCTGGGCTTTTCTCCCAGAGTTCCACTCGCTAAGTTGTCCGTAGGATTAAAAACACAAATATGTTTAGAAAAATGTCTTGACAATAATATACAGCCCTATGTTATCAGTGGTCATTTCTGGACTATGGGAATATGGTGATATTTACATCCTGTTTTATGGTTTTTTAACTATATTCAATTAAAAAATAAAAAAAACAATGTGCTCAGTCACTCCCCTGAAAAGTTACAGAAAATACACACATCACTCTGTTCTTGAAATTCTTTTTACCAAAATTTCATGATTTCTCAAAAAAATGTACGACATTTTATATGGAAGCCATCAGGCCATCATGTGGGGACTTAACGTTAAAATGTAATGTCCCAGTTATTTAAAGTGTTGTTTGGTGAGGGGCGCCTGGGTGACTCAGTCGGTTAAGCGTCCGACTTCGACTCAGGTCATGATCTCTCAGTTTGTGAGTTCGAGCCCCGCGTCGGGCTCTGTGCTGACAGCTCAGAGCCTGGAGCCTGCTTTGGATTCTGTGTCTCCTCCTCTCTCTGCCCCTCCCATGCTCATGCTCTGTCTCGCAATAATAAATAAATGTTAAAAATTTTTTGTTTTAAATAAATAGATAAAGTGTTGTTTGGTGAGACATTAAAGAGGAGGGGCCAACATGGCGGAGAAGTAGGGGGATCCGAACTTGCCTTGTCTCTCAAACAAAGAAGTGACGAAGCAAAGGACTTTGAACACCAGAGCCTGGGAGGAAAAGACACTGAATCTACTAGGAAGAAAATGGGAAAGCTGGTGATACATTAAAGAAAGGTATTTTTTTCCCTCCTGGGTAGTCCCTCCCCGACATAGCTCCCACATCTTCTCTCCTCTCACACTGCAGCCACACTCACACAAAACACTTCGCTCCGGCCACCAAATGTGTGGAGGTCCCCCCCCCCCCACCAAACAATTCTCGGGGACACCAGCTGGGTGTCCTGCTGACCTGACTGAAATAAAGAGTCAGACATGGAACCGACTGAGCCACACAGGCGCCCCTCAACGGCCCAGCGTTTAGTGTCTCTTTATCACTTTGTCCTGATGTATTTGGTTTTTTCCAATCACTTTGAAATAAGCACCTCGCTCGGTTTACTCCGATCAAAAAGAAATGATTTCTAAAAATATACAGTTAAAAAATATTAATAGACAATATTTTATACGTAATTTAAGAAAAAAACATCTTTTTATTAAAACATTGCAATTGTTACCAGTACACGTCAGGTTGTATGTGTGTTTGTGTGTGTGTGTGTGTGTGTGTGTGTGTGTGTGTATCTCAAAATCCTGTAAGTAATATACTTTGAAGTCTACACAAAAACATACGAATTTCAAACCCTGCTCCCCTTCTTGCTTCTATGGGGCCCACCCTCCACTCGTTTAAAAATATGGATTGTATCATAGCATTTCCAGCTTAAAACTCGTCCATGTCTTTCCCTCCTAGTTAAAATAAAACCCCAATCTCTCTTCATGACTGGGAAGCCCTCTGCCATCAGATCTCGCCTTCCTCTCCAGCACGACCTGGCCACTCGTCCCCTTGCCCACCGCCCTCTGTCTGGCACTCTCGCCTCATTTCTTCAAACACTCAAACCTTGGTCCACCCGCGGGAATTTTTCACATGCTGTTTGCACTGCCCAAACACCTGGATGTTGACTCTTTTCATGACGTTTAGTTGAATGGTCCCCCTCAAGCTAAGTCTTTCCTGATAACCTTACCCAAAGCATTTCGTTTCCTTCATCATACGTCTTTGATAATAACGTACAGTTATTTTAATTCTTATTTATGTCTTATGTCTATTTCCCTCGCAAAGAGGCAGCGATGATATTTGCCTTGTTAATTCAAATAACATCTGCATTTAGAAGAGTATTTGGCCTATAACGGGCACTCAGTGAATATTGGTTTAGTAAATAAATAAGTTGCAATAGTCATTAACTTTTGGGTTTGAGTTGGGCAGCTTGTTTGAAAACACTTGGTGTCCTTTTCAGAGATTTCTTCATTCAAGTGGCTGATTTTGTAAAAATCCCTTAGGTTGTTCTTGAAAATGCAGATTCTTAAGAATTTGAATATAATAGGCTTTAGGTTGGATCCTTGAGCCTGAGTTTTAACAAGCTCCTTGAGTAATTCTAATGCACAGCTAGTCTGGAGACAAACATATCTTACAACTGGGGGGGGGGGGGATTCAGGACTTTGGATACACTGCTACCTAATTGTGCCTACCAAATAATTTTTGCCTTGCATGTAGGAAGTGAAAGAAATTGCACTAAAGAACATGTTTCTATGTATCTACTTTGTCGATGATTACTCAAGTCTTTGCAAGTCCTCAGTAAAGCAAGAGGTGTTGGAATCTTCATATTTTATCCCTTTCCATTTACAAACAGTCCTGGTGTTCAAGAGAGAAAAACCTTTTTTCCTGAATAGGAAATAACCTTATATTAAGCGTAAGTGTAGTCGGGAGTACTGTGCCAGAGCTAAATTTTTATTATCCACACAATAAAAGGGAAGTTGTAATGTCCATTACCCAAAACCTGTTCATATGCATTAAAAATAATTTAGCAATTATTATATTTGCTTTCCTAAGGTAGTGTGCTTGGCTTGGGTTAATATGAAAAATGATTTGTATCTGAATACATAATAAATATACATTAGGTTTCTAATAGGCCATTCTGGGTACTCAGGGGAAGCTATTCTGGATTAAGAATTAAATATTAGGTCTAGATGGATCGTAAGGACTAATTCTCGTCTCGTCTGATTCCTCCATTTTACAAAGAGGAAACTGAGGCCAAGAATCAGGGAAGGTCTTACTACGGGGGCTCAGTCACATGCTTGAAGTGAAATGGAGCAGTTAATTTAATACCAGGTCTTGTGCAATCAGTCCGTGTTGATGCTGACTCTTGTGGACAGCACATTTTCAATTTGTCTCGGTTTGCTCTGGGCTAGCAGGTTGGCATTTCCATTTAACCCATGCCCTTCTTGTTTCTCGGGTCTTACTCTTGCTTGAAATGTTTTTGAATACTGTGTGAATTGCTTTCTTTGGCTCTGCCTTAAATGCAGTAGTTGAAAGAAAACGTTCTCCGACGCCTTTAATCGGAGAGATCCACAACATGTCCCAGAAGAGATTGAATTCACCTTCGGTTAAAATCTCACTGAAAGCTGCTCGTCTTTTAAACACGTGAGCAGGGCGCCTGGGCTCGTTCTCCTGGCTGAGCGTCCAACTCTTGACTTTGGCTCAGGTCATGATCTCACGGGTTGTGAGCTCGAGCCCGGCATTGGGTTCTGCGCTGACACTGCGGGGCCTGCTTGGGAGTCTCTGCTCCTCCCCTGCTCGCTCTGTCTCAAAAATAAACATTAAACATAAATAAAGTAAAATAAAATAAAATAAAGTAAAATCAACACATGAGCAGCTTAGTCTCTCCAGAAAACAGAAACAGATCATTCCCTTCTTTCTTTCCTTCATCCCACTTCATTCCTCAAACTTAGAATGAGTTTCCATATAACAGCCAAGGAAGATCCACATTTAAGGCGAAGCAACAACTCTGTGTTCATAGTCACAATAATCCTGTTGATATCATGGCTATCGTCAGTGTGACTCAGTAAGTTACTGTGCGGCCGATGCCACGCTTGCGACGACATCACGCGCCCCAAATAGGATCGACGGGCTGCTATGCGCTCATGAATGACAGTTTGAGTTATGAAGTGCAGTTTCATTTTCCAGCCTGTGTTCGAGGATGTGAATGTATAATTCCGACACAAACATTCTCAGCTTGGGTAGCGGTTTATTTTCGGAAACAGCGGGGCAGGCGGGGATTCAAGGTTAATCGCGACAAACACGAAAGACAGTGCGTTCAGAAGGAGGATGTGTCCCAGGAGCGAGGGTGACCAGGTTTCTGTGTCTCTGGGCTGCATCTTAACCATCCAATTCTGTCTTTGTTCGTTAGTTATTTCTTTCGCCAGCTTTGAAGTCACACACCCATCCGAATTTGAGTCTCGGACTTCATCAATTCTTAATTTTGACCCTGAGCAAGTTATTTCTCTAAATCTCCGTTTCCTTATCTGTAAGATAATGTTAGGCATCTCATAAATTGCTGTTTGGATTAAGGGAAAGAAAACATACAAACTGCTTTGCACTGAGCCCGGCCAAACAATGAGCTGCAGTAAAGTTATAACATTGCAAAACTCCTTAAGGCACCAACTCATTTTGTTATAACAACAGCTAATGTCAAAGCGCGGGTGAGTTGGTAATTTCATCAGTTCTCCTCTTTGGTGAGCCCAAGGCCTAAGTCACCAAAGCATTTATAGCTTCGAAAGGTGAAATCCGCCAGGAAATAGCTTGAAGAGATTATCAGCAAAGGTAGGAGTTTGTAAAACTTACAAGCAAAATTTTCCTGTGGTTTCCAAGAAGTTCCTTTATAATAGCTAACTTTTACCCTTTTACTGAAAACAGTCTTATTGGGCATGTTAGCATTGGAGGAGGTTACATAGTTCTAAAATGATAGTTTCAAAATAGGCAAGTGTATTCTGGGATTTTGCTAGGTCATTAAGTGGTAGACATTGTCCATAATTTTCTGAAGACAATAGTTTAAAATTGGCTCACATTTGGTGCACTTCTCCAGACATCTTGGCATACCTGGACTTTCTCCACGGATTTTGGTTGGAGGAAAATATAAAAATGACATCATTTCAACTGTAAAGAATAATTGCTTTCTAGGGTTGTTGTTGTTGATGTGTGTGTGTGTGTGTGTGTGTGTGTGTGTGTTTAGCATATCACAGTCAATATAACTATGGGAAAATTTATTAGGCAAACTTGGTGGCTAATTGCCAATGATATTCTCGAAGGACAGTTTTAAGCTTGAATTTTATTCTTTGCCAAAGTAGAGGCGAAACACATTGAGGAAAGAATGTGAGAGATGTTTGGTCCAGAAAAGCATAACCTCAAACACATGAGGCATGTGGATGGAACGGACTAGGGTTGTTTGCAAACAAACCTGAAGGGGGTTCCAGGATACATTTCCCAGCTCCGTGTACCCGTCCAGTTCCTACTCAGTCTTTGTTGAGTTGAGGCGTTATCTCTCTGAAGCTTTTTCCAGAATAATCACCTCACTCCTTACAGAATTTAGTTGCTCACGTAACTCATTGTTAACACCTTGTTACTGCAGCACTTAGTGACATTTGATTGTAGTGTTGTGTTTATCAGTTCATCTCTGACAAAGGGGGTGGTAAGGTCACGAAGGGTAGGGACCAAGTACTTGACACATTCATGTTCAATAAAGGTGAAGACGGTGGAGGGCCAGGATAGAAGCCAGGAAAGAAAGGAGGGAGAAAAACGTGAAAAGAGGACCTCAAGTCAGTGATGACTGGCTTCCAAGGCCAAGGCTCTTGGTTGCTATTATATAAGGTCTTCATGTGAACAAGACAAAGGACAGAAACGGAAATAAATGTAACACTTTCAGAAACCTAGCAATGTTGATGAGGGACTTATGGCCCATCAACAAGGTGAAAACAAGATCACCCGTCTGGAAGAATTTGGTTCTGGAAGAGATACTTGATACGAGCAGAAGTTCCACAATCAATCGATGTTGCAGATTTGTCATTAAAAGTAGCTAGGACCTGGGGCGCCTGGGTGGCTCAGTCGCTGAAGCGTCCAACTTGGGCTCAGGTCATGATCTCACGGTTTGTGAGTTCGAGCCCCGCGTCGGACTCTGTGCTGACAGCTCGGAGCCTGGAGCCTGCTTCGGATTCTGCGTCTCCCTCTCTCTCTGCCCCTCCCCCACTTGTGCTCTGTCTCTCTCTGTCTCTCAAAAATGAATAAATGTAAAAAAAAAAAATTTTTTTTTAAAGTAGCTAGGACCTCCAAAGATAACTATAAAATTATCTTCTGAAGTCAGGACACTTTTCTAATTCAGCTACCATTATGTTAAAAATACAGCAACATTCTATCATGTACAGGACTTTGAAAATCTGCAGGTGGCATTTTAAAAATAAATAAGGGATGCCTGGGTGACTCAGTCGGCTGAGCGTTGGACTCTTGATTTCAGCTCAGGTCATGGTCTCACGCGTTCCTGAGATCAAGCCCCACCGCTGCCCCCCAACCTCCGTCGGGTTCACACTGACTTCACGGAACCTGCTTGGGGTTCTCCCTCTGCCCCTTCCCCACTCTCTCTCTCTCTTGCTCAAAATAAAACTTTAAAAATAAATACATAAATAATAAATAGCTTAATTCACAAAAATTTTTTTAAGAAGTGTGGCCATTCCTAAATCTCTTATTCCTTTTTGAAAATCACATCTGTAAATAGGTATCTTTTTTACTTCATTCCCCCCCTCGCTACTTTTTTTTTTAAGCTCCAACCCTTTAATGTGCTTAATCACATTAGCTTAATCTGACCATATTCACACTTTTTAAGTTTTTTTTTTTTAAGTTTCCGTAGGTTTTTAAGTTTATTTATTGATTTATTTTGAGAGAGAGGGAGAGTGCGTGTGGGCAAGCGTGAGCAGGGGCGGAGAAGAGAGACAGGGAGACAACGAATCCCAAGCAGGTTCTGTGATGTCAGTGCGGAGCCCAACTCGGGGCTCGACCTCAGGGACCCCTGAAATTATGATCTGAGTGAGCTGAAATCGAAAGCCAGACGCGTAACCCAACGAGCCACCCGGACGCTCTGAAGGATTTCTTTTTTTAAATCGAGATGATTTTTTTTTTCAAAGAGATCATGAATAATTTTACATTTTAAAACATCTTGCTTTATTTGTTCATTGCTAAAACATACAGTTCTGTCTTGAGTTAATAAATCCCCTACTTCTCTCTGCTGTTCCCTTTAACGTCTCTTTCATACTTCATTTTTTATCTGCTCTGCTTTTTAAAGAGATTAAAATACTTGAGTATAAATACCCACTGGAAGCAAATATTCTGTGGCTCTTGTCCTTGACTCCAGGAATTTTGAAAGTCACTCGGAAATGGGGGATGTGAAAGGTCATGTCGAAGGAGGTGAGTTACCAAGAAGGCCATCTTTTCTCTGGCTGGAGCTAGAGGTCCAGTCACCAGAATAGGAGCCCCTGAAAGGGGCTGGGGGCGGCAGGGTGGCACTTTTAGAAAATTCAACAAGTTACATCACCTGGGACTACGAGGGTTCCCCTTTTTATTGCGATTGACAAACGCCAGTCACTCGGGCTCCCTTCCCCTTCATGGGTCTACTTTCTTTGATCTGGCCCCACCTGCCTCCCAGCCTTCCCGGTCTACTCCTCGTTGGAGATCTCCAAGTACACCAGACCCCTTTCTGCATCGGCCCTTACGGAAGTTGTTACCTGTTCTCTAGACAGGATCTGCTTTTCTCCTTGGACTTCTGATGACCGCTGACATTCTGCTCTTCCCTCAAGATGCAGACAAATGCCGCCTGTCATGGAGTTTTCCCAACTCCCAAGGCTGGTCGCTGGCCTCACTTTCTGCCCAGGGATTGTTCTTCCCACCGGGAGGGGGATAGGCTCATCAGGCCAGGACTCTCATGACAGAGAAGCAGACCTACCCCAAAAGGGGCTTATCCAATCTCTGGACACGTTTGGATAGCTAGAAAAGTCCCACGGTTTATTTGGGTTTTCCCATCACCCCTATCCAGCTTAAATGAAAATAATCCAGGGGCGCCCAGGTGGCCTCATCGGTTGAGCGTCCGACTTCAGCTCAGGTCATGATCTCACGGTTTGTGGGTTCGAGTTCCGTGTCGGACTCTATGCTGACGCCTCAGAGCCTGGAGCCTGCTTCGGATTCTGTGTTTCCCTCTCTTTATGCCCCTCCCTGGCTAGCACTCTGTCTCTTGAAAAGAAATGTTAGGGGCGCCTGGGTGGCTCAGTCGGTTGAGCGTCCGACTTTGGCTCAGGTCATGGTCTCGCAGTTTGTGGGTTCGAGCCCCGCGTTGGGCTCTGTGCTGACAGCTCAGAGCCTGGAGCCTGTTTCAGATTCTGTGTCTCCTTCTCTCTCTGACCCTCCTGCATTCATGCTCTGTCTCTCTCTATCTCAAAAATAAATAAACTTTAAAAAAAAAAAAGAAAAGAAATGTTAAAAAAAATTTTTTTTAAATTAAATAATCCATTGTCTTGTGCTTCAAAAAAAATTTTTGTTTGTATCTTCCAGGGAAAATGCCTTCTCCATTTCTTGATGTTCATTGTGAAATACACTTGCCACAATAATATCACAGAACAGTTAGAAAATAAATGGATTTCTAAAGAATAGAAAAATCACCCATAAGCCCATCATCAAAACACAGTTACTGCGGTATTTGCCCTTTCGGTCATTCTTAGAAATGTCTCTTTTATGTGCTTATAAACATAGCACACACACAATGCCGTGCCTTACTTTTCTGTCTTAACACCACACGGTTGTCATTTGTTCGAATAATGGGACGGAAACTTTAAAATAGGACTTCTTATATAATATCTTTATTTGTTCCTTAGGACTGAGTAGAAAATTATAAAAATAGGAAGTTTCTCCCATTGTGTCCTGAGCACGTCACACGAGCGCAGAACCCTGTAGAAGCCCACGGAAGCTGGGCTGTCAGCTGGCCTGCTGTCCGGCGGGGTCACCCTCCGTCCCTCTGACCCTCTGCCTCTCTCAGGGAATCGTCTCCATTCTCCAGTCCATTATCGGCGTGAGGCAAATCTTATTCGGATGACTTTTCTCCCCACATCTTTGAAACTTGCAAAACCAGAGAGCAAACACGAAAGATAATGCAGTGAGTGCCAGTATCTCGGCCAACTCCATCCCCCCCCTTAACATCTCACTGCACCTGCTTTCTCAGACCTCTTTCCACGGTGTTGAGGACTTTGACCTCTCTCCTGGAGGGGAATTTCCCTCTGGTCTCCGGCTCTGCGTCCTGCCTGGTTCCTCCCAGAACCCATCCCAGCAAGACTTGGGCCCCTTCGGGCTTGACCCACAAACCAACATGGGACAGTAAAACACTTCTAACTGCCCTTGATAGTGCGCAGTGAACTCTTCTGGAAAGTACGCACTGTTTTTAATGCCATCGACGCACTATATTAACTCCGCGGAGCATCATTTAAGTTTGGAGGAGGAATTTAGGTTAATAGTATTCTTAGAGCCCTCTTACACTCCGACTTTTTATATAGCTATCTATGTACATGGGGATTTTTCTTTGAAAGCCTTAAGCTTCAAGATAAAAACTTTTTCAACCCTTCAAGGCAGACACCTGCAGTTGATGCTCATTTTCTCCCTTTGGCCGCCAGCAGAGGGCCTTGCATCGAGAAGGTGTTCCATAGATGTTTGTTTGGAAGGGTGGAGGCGAAAAGAAGAATCTGTAATATGTCACTTTTGATAAATCAGCTGATCAGCAAAGACAACAACTGCCAAGGCGTTTAGGATACCTGAAGCGGGAGAAAGGGCCGTAGGACGCATAGTTAGCTAAATTATATTGGCCATGGTTTTGATTTCTTTTTAATTAAAAGCCCTGTTAACTGCTCAGGCTTGTTTATATCCATCACAAGGCTACATCGGGCACGGTAGCGACATGGTAAATAAGACGAGTCTGAGATTCTATACACACTTGGGTGTACCAAGAAGGCTTTGTATCTACCACGATGAAACACCACGAATGATATCATAAACATCACAATGAACCTTCATAAATAAAAAAGTATAGGCAAACTCATCTGTAACAAACTCTCGACAAAACTCTGGAATAGCGTAAAAATGCAGTTGCCCCTATGGAAACTTCGGGCAACTGACTCTGGGTAGTTAGACTATACCGAGGCTGTCTGGAGGAGTCCTGTCTGCTCTGTGTGGTCCCCTTCCTAGTGCGATGCTTCACCATGTTCCAGAGAAACAGTTCATTGTCCAGAAGACCTATCCAAAGTCACTTCATGGCTACACCCCCACCAGCTTGGCTTTCTCGCCCTACACTTCACTCATCCTGTGGCATCGTGGCATCGTCACGCCCGACGTCGTATTTCCTCCACATTTCTTCACCTCGGTAATTTTACAACGCGATACACCAAGCACCTAATAGATTAGTCCATACTCTTCGAAGCCACTGGCTTTCTTTGTGCATAGGGGCAGATACTAGGCGAGGCGGATGCCAGGCTAGACTTTGGGGACACAGCAGCCGGGACCCTGCCTTCACAGCACCTGCCAACCAGAAAGACGCTTCCCGGCCACACCGGGCTAATAGTGCCACCTGATGGCTGATTTTTTTGTGCCTTCTCATTACTGTTCATGCCTTCCCTTCCATCCTGGCCTCTTTTTTTTTTTTTCTTTTTTCTTTTTTTTTTTTTTTTTACCTGTTTTTCTTCCTTTTGTTTTTGTTTTTATTATTTCAATACATTCCAGCTGTGTGATTTCACTTCCTCTTCTATCCAACCTCTGTTCCAAAAACCAGGTGTTTGCACTCTCAGTGTCTTTACTCCCCTCTTTTCACTACGTCTTCCCTGAAATCTGCCAATCTTGGATCTATCCAACCATTGCCTCTCTCCGCGGTTAAGCTGTGGGCTCCTGGATGCCGCTGGAGGTGCGTTCACGATGTCAAGTGGGCTTTTGGCTGAGCTTGGCATTCCTTGCATGAGCTGGCCTAGGTCCCCATAAGTCATTCCCTCAACCAGCACACCCTCTGCAATCCCCCTGCCTCACCCCTCTTCTTTAGATGATGACCTTATACCCACCTTGCAGGTAAACTTGAAATCATCCGCCATGAACCTTCATCTCTCAACCTCTTATCCTCCGCAAGGATAAAACCAGTCGGATTTGCACGTGTTCTACTTCCTCTGATCCAGAGGTGATCCTTCTACTGCTTTTGATCCATTGTCTTCCAGCACTTCCGGTTTTGTGCCTTTCCTGGATTTTTTTTTCCCACGTACCCTAGAACACGGTCAAGTTCTTTCCATCATAAAGAATTTTCCTGCCCTCGACCCAGACATCTCCCTTTGGCTACCCCTTTATCTCTCACTTCTTACCTTCCTCTTAAAATTGAACTTAATTTTTAATACTTTAAAAGTTTCTTAAAAATATTCCGTAGTTTCAGAAAGGTTTGAAGAGGAATATAACAAACGGCCATATTCTCCTTTAGTCATAGGCTGAAGGAACAGAACACGGTGTGTCTGAAACCACGTGTGAGATGCTCCCCTGCCACGCCTTCTCCTGTCTGAAAGTCTGTGCTTAAAGTTTCCCTTTAATAAAGAAATATTAGGTATATAGCTCAGGGCCAGACACCTCCTAATAGGCTCCTTTGGTTTGCACACCACACCCGGGACATTTCTCTGAACCATGCACTGAATTCTATGAAAGGCCGTCAGTTTTCCAGTGCAGGAAAGCTCTCTGTAACATGCCCAGTTTTCACTGCCAGATGTCCTGCTTCTTGGACCATGTGACATAGTAGACATCAGGTGTTAGAGGTATATGTGATAGAAAAAGATGCCTGTGGGGTTCACGGTGAGCCACAAAAGAAGAATTACAATGTCACTTCCTAGAGTTCTGGAGCAAGGCCATGCCATCTGCCTTGAAGAATGGAACAATTCTCAAAATGCAACTGTGGACACGCTCCCGGACCCTGGTAGCAATGGAGCTTTTCATCACCGGGTGTCAGATGACCAGGTAACCAGAAATGTCGAAGAGTGGGGACCAGGAAACACGGCTCATGCCCACTACATCCTCTTCTCAGTCTCCCTCAAAAACCAGAGACACTCCAAGGGGTCTAGAGAAATAGCTACTTCGAAAACTTTTACAAAATAACGAATCCAAAAGGCTCAAGTGGTAGACGATGAGGTACACTATGGCACACGAAGTCTCCTGGCGGAGACAACATCAGTAGGTTTATTTTATTAATAATATAATTACACACGGGGATGAATGGCATGAAAGAAAAGGACGCAGTATAATGAGAGGATCTTGCACAAGAATAACAAAAGGTGAGGCTAGCACACAGCCATTAGCCTGTGTTAGGATCCTGCCACTCAGATGAGAAGCAAACAGAAGCAAGTGAGAGGACATGAGCAGAGGATTGCCATGACCAGGTTCGGGTTTTGCAGTTCCGAAAGGAGAAAGAAATGAAGGGTGCATGTGGGGAGACTTAATGGAAGCAAGCATGATGTGCAACAGTATGGATGGAGCTGGAGGGAAAACACCATTGTCTGAGGGAAAAACCACTGTGGAGGACCACGATTTGGAGGAAAAATCATTAAGTTCGGCCTGACCTACGTCGGGTTGGAAATAGATGTCTCATTTGGTCGTTAAACTATAGACAGAATCTAACTAAATAGTTTTTTTAAGTGCGGGTTTGATGACCAACAGAAAGGTCTAAATTCGGGTATAAAGGTATAAGTCATGAGCCTGTCTATAGATGACTCTTGAAACCATGCATATGAATGTAATTGCCCAGATATGAAACCTACAATGAGAAGAAAATGTAGATGAAGACCTAAATCAAGGAAATCCTAGTGGGTAGCAAATGAGCTAGCATCTTTCTCATTCTCACTGGTTTTCAAGCCTCTCTTGAAGTATAACCTTCTCCCTGAAAGCACCCCTCTCTAAAGTCATACCCCCTCCCAAATAGTCTTACCTTTGTGCGGCCGTATTATCCTATTTGGATTCTAGACATTGAATCCCTTCGCATAGTTAATAGACTGAGAGCTCATTCATTCAATTATTTATGCATATATCAGTTTGTGTCAGTATTTACAAACGCTTTGTGTCTAACACTGTGCTACATGCTGGGAATACTGAAGCTAATGGAATACATATCTTGCCCTTGAATAGTTGTGGCAGAGACTCGTTCAGTGCTCACCAGTTTCATTTCCTTTTCCTGACCACAAAGGCAGACCACCTTCCCCAGCTTTCCATGAAGTCCTGTTAGAACCTACTTTGAGTTTTGGCCAATGAACCGTTGGACAGAAGGAGGTCAAAGGTGGGTCAAAATACCCCCCATGAGATCCTCACATCCTCTCTTCCCTCTCTGTGTAAACCATGGGAGCCATATGTTTAAGATGGCAACATCACAAAGTGGAAGGAAACTGAGTTTCTGAATCACCACCTGGACAGGAGCTGCCTTGGAGAAGCACAGACCTTCACTGCGTAAAGCCATTAAAATTTGGAATTTGTTTTTACCAGACCATAATTCAGTTACTTTGAATACTGCACTGCTCATTCCAACAACAAGAATAATTCTGATGAAATGCTGGCAGAGGAGACCATGTGTGCAAAGTATCAAGTCCTCTCCTTACTACTCCCACCAACCTTGAGCAGCCTGGAAGGTTGGAGCTCAATGGCAAACGAGAATGGGTAGGAGATAAAAGAAGATGACAGGCAGATTGTGGGACCACCTATGCCTAAAACTTTGGCAAAAGCCAATGGGAAGATGTTCAAGAATTTGACGAGAAATACAATAGTGTCTGAATTTTAGAAAAATCACTCCTCATCAAAGTAGGGATTAGACTGAATTATTTGGGGACCAGGGAGACTAATGTAGAAAAATCTAATCACCCAACCAAGAGATGTTCAGAACTTGTGTGACGCCAGTGGCAGTGGGGATGGGGAAGACAGACTGGACTACATAACCTAAGGACTGGTTGGATTTGAAGGGTTTGGATGACTCTTGGGCCCCAGGTTTGGGCAAGTAGGTTCATAGAGATGACATTCTGGAATGCATAATAAAAAAAAAAATTCAAAATAGCAACATGGAATTAAAACATATTTAGGAATAAATATGCAGAACCCAAATGAAGAAAACAATTACAGAGGGACTTGAAAGAAGTCAAACAAATGGAGAGGCCGATCACAATGCTGGGTGGAAAGAAGTGTCATCATAAAGATAGCATTCTTCCCCCCCAATCAGTCTATACAGTTTATATAGTTCTGGTAGATATAAGAATGAACCAGAACTTAAAATCTGGTCCTAACATTCATTTGTCGGACACATTAAGAAAACATTTTTTAAAAATAATAAAAATTGAATGAGGAGACTTACACTGTTGTACATCAAAAGCCATTGAAAGTTATTCTAATTGCAATGCTGTGGTACTGCTGAAATAATTTGCAGCAAGATTAGTCCAACAGAATAAAATATACAGAAATAGACCTCAGTAAATGGAAGAATTGATTTTTATGACTAAGGTGATATTTCACATAAAAGAGTTCTTACAGGGCCCTTGGGTGGCTTGGTTGGCTAAGCGTCCTACTCTTGATTTCAGCTCAGGTCATGATCTCATGGTTCATGAGTTCGAGCTCTGCATGGGGCTCTGTGCTGACAGCTTGGAGCCTGGACCCTGCTTCAAATTCTGTGTCTCCCTGTCTCTCTTCCCCTCCCCTGCTCTTAATTGCCTCTCTCTTTCTCTTTCTCTCTCTCTCAAAAATAAATAAACAAACATTAAAAAAAAAAGGAGTTCTTCAAACTGAGGGTTACTAGAGGGGTGTGGGAGGGGGGTAGGCTAAATGGGTAAGGGGCATTAAGGAATCTACTCCTGAAATCATTGTTTCACTATATGCTAAGTAATTTGGATGTAAATCTTAAAAAATAAAAAAAATAAAATTAAAAAAAAGAGTTCTTAACACAATTGACTATTTGAAAAGCCTGAATACATATATCATTAATGTAATATAAATTCCAAATAAATTAGAATCAAATGTTAAAATAACATAAATATAACCTTGAAGATATAGTTAAGGAAAGTTCTTCTTTTCTATGAAAATTATAATAGAAGTATTATTTACTAGATTCCTTTAAAATAAGTTTTCTAAATTAAAATAAAAGTCCACTCAAATAAATGTAAAGAAAACACTAGGGGGAAATTTATAATATGCATGACACAAGATTTATAGCCTTCATGTGTGACAAAAACTCTTAACAATCAATAGGAAAAAATTAAAACTACTAATGAGAACAATGATAAAAAAAATGAGAGAAGAAATTCACAAAAGAAATTCAACAGCCTATAAATATGTGAAAAAGGGAATATCATTGATGGAAAAACACTGACTAATAAAAAGTTAAATGGTGTTAGACTCAGGAGAGACAGAGCAGGTTGGGAAATAGTCACTTTCATATACTTTGGGTCGGACATAAGTCAGTACGAACTTTCTATGGGGCAATTTGGCCGTAAGTCTCGACAGCGTAAGGACCATTTATTCTACTCGATCCAATAATTTGGTTTCCATAATTTTATTCTCTACAAAAAGATCAGAGACATGCACACAAAATTATATCTACATTATTTTCATCAGGTATATTGTTAAAAAAATGTAAACCATAAAGTCCCAATAATGTGAGATTTAAAATACAAGTCATGGTAGACACGTATAATAATAATACATTGAAACTATTTATATGTATGTTTCAGAAATATATTTCATCACCTGAAATAGTCAGAAGAAAGCTGAGGAGAAACCTGGTCCCAAGCGGTATATACAACATGTTAGTAAATAACTACGTTTACACCAATTTACTGTGTCTATGCCAGGGATTGGCCAACTGCAAACCAAAGGCCAATTCCGGTCCATGCCTGTTTTTGTAAATAAAGTTTTACTGGCACACAGCCACACTCATTTGTTTATATATTGTGTATATTTGCTTTTGGACGACAATGTTAGAGGTGATTAGTTGCAACAAAAACCATCTGTGAGAAAAGCCTAAAATAGTTACTATCTGGCCCTTTAAAAAAAAAAAAAAAAGCCTGCAATCCCTGGTCTATGCATACAAAAATGCAGGAAGCAAGTAAACTGTATCTAAAAAGTAATTATATTTCTAGTATGGGAAATTTAAAATCATTTTTTCTTTTCCTTTTTTTGTATTTTTCATATTTTCCGAGAGAAAATTTTTAGGAGACATCATGTTGTAAAAATCTGGCAACACAAAAATATGTCAACATTAGCTACATACTGTATGTTTACAAAAAGAGTAGACGTATTTCAAAATATAAATAATCGTTTTCTGGATGGATATAAGAATGGGTGATTTGCCTGTCTTTTCTGACTCCTTTTTCTGTGTATTTAATTTATTACAGTGAACATATGTTGCACACATAGTCAGAATATATTAAAGCATGCATTTTAAGAGAGTCCTGGAATTTCTAATTCTGACTTTTCCCTCTGATTCCCAGGGGCACCTCGGTGTTACATTCGACATCTTTTTACTTTTTCCCAACATAGAGGCAAACTTTTTGGAAGACTTTGACGATAGGGATTTTCAGTGTTCCTCACTTTGAAGTTTAAGTCAAGTCGTAAATTATAGCAAACATCTGGCCTCAGTTATCTGCAGTTTAAATCATTATACTTCAAAAGAAATGAATCCAGGAATGAAAAACATATAAAAAGAAAAACCAACGGTCTCTTTTCCTGTGTTGCACTCTGTTTTTTTGGATCCCTATAGATTTACTCACGAGCACTTTCAAACTCCCTAGGAACCATCCATGCCAAAATTACACACTTTGTTTAGATTCATCAAATTGTAGAGGGAGATAAAAACATCTTATGTGATCTCACCAAGCTCTTCCAATCATGATTTAAACATGTAACAAAAAGAGCCCAAGAACAAAAAAAGAAACCAAAACAAAAAACCCATCTTGAACATAGATGTGAAAGAAAGCTTTCTAGAAATGATAGCTAATTGATTTCAGCAACATAGTAAAAGTTGGAGACATTAGGTGAAAAGGAACAAAACAAAAATCTGTATCACAGAGAAATTGAATGCGAACAATTTTGACATTGGTCCCATCGCCAGTCACCTGTTCAAGTTTAGAGCCCGAAATGTGGCCTCTGCCTCTGACCTTGTTGTATGTCGAAAGGCTGTTGTTGGTGGCTTGGGTTCAGCTCCCAACCACAAGTCCCCAACACAGCTGTGCTCAACTCTAGATGCCTTTTTCTGAGACCTTCTCCAAACTGTAGAATCTGCATGGATTTCATGGTTGACATGAAATTCCAGGAGAAACTCATGAATCCATCAATGACCAGCTTACAGACCTAGACAATCTGAGATGAGCTTCTCTTGTCTTAAAAAGTTCAGTGGTCCTTCTCCCAGCTCATGGTACTCACTCCCAGCGGCCAGTGTGGATGCCTACTCTGAAGGCTGTCTCATTGGGCGACCATCTTGGGCACAGTTGTATCTGTGCCACCTTTGCCTTTCACCCTTGCGGTTCTTTGATGGGCATATACCTTAAGCTCTTCATTTTTAAAACACTGATTTAGTGATAACTCTTCAGAAAAAGCGAGAAAGTAAGAAAGAAACATAGCCATATTTAATGTCTTTAGCAAGTGAAATGTATTTCTTGGATATCAAGGAAATAAAGTAAACATGGCTCTTAGTGTCCATTTCTTCTAGTTTAAGCCAGACATGGGGACCCGTAGATGATCTGGCACAGGTTCCTGCCTCTTAAAGCAGTTTCATCAACTTGTCTGGCCTGGAATTTCTAATGCCATTAGAATATCCATCTGATCATTATAATTCTCCTCTGTGGCCTAGTCATGGGTCAAAGACCAAGAAGTTTTGAGGTCTGGTAGCCTTTAAAATTGTCAGCAGAGGGGCGCGGGGGTGGCTCAGTCGGGGAAGCATCTAACTTTGACTCAGGTCATGAACTCGTGGTTTGTGAGTTCGAGCCCACGTCGGGCTCTGGGCTGACAGCTCGGAGCCTGGAGCCTGTTCCGGATTCTGTGTCTCCCTCTCTCTCTGCCCCTCCTCCACCCCCATGCTCAGTCTCTCTCTCTCTCCTGCAAAAACAAATAAACATTTAAAAAAAAATTTTTTTTCAATGTTTTTAATTGCTAGCAGTTCTCTCGGGGACTGCAGGGAAAGTCTTGGGGGCAGCCTGGAAGAGGCTTGGCCGGGATTCTTCATTTTCCAAAATCAGCATCGTGCCCTCGGTAAACGCCGTCCTGCCGCAGAGCCCCGACGTGTCACTGTAACATGCACTTACAAGACTCCCTCTGCTGGTTTCCGACAAGCTCTGGGGGCTCCTCAGCTCATAGTCAAGTCCAAAAGCAGTGAGGTGAGACGGAAGCAACCCAGCCCACACTATCCCTTACTCCTACGTGTGAAAGTGGGAAGCCAACACAAAAACACGTGCACTGCAAGCCGCTGCCCCGGGCTGCAGTGTGAACGGTCCTGGCCTTCCTTGGTGCCCAGCCACTTCCCAGGCTTTTAAATCCTCAGGGAGCAGGGCCATTCCCGGCCACTCCCCGCTCTCCCTGCAAGTCTGGAGCTCACCTGTTTGCCTCTGACACAGGCGTGTTCTTCACTCGTGGCAATTCTGAAGGAGATTATTTCAAAGACAAGAAAATGCAAACTGCAGAGGGCTAATTCCTTGCAGGCGTGCATTCTCCAGCCTGTAAATCATCCTACGAATACATTGAAAGCGTGAATCATAGACGGAGAGATGCATTAAAAAAAAAAAAAAAAAAGACTTAGTCCCTGCATTTAAAAATGAGGTCACCTTGAATTCTGTGTGAAGGGGAACAGGAACGCTGTCAGCCTTGGTTTATAATTATTCAGGCTTTAGCCATTAAGCCAGTATCTCCAGTCTGACTCGATATAGATAAACAGAAGAGTCAGAATGCCCAGACCCAAAGCAGGGGCTCAGCAGGATTATTAATACGTTTTATTATACAAATCACTCATTCGGTGGGACTATTTTTCAATGCTTTACTCTAAAACGTACACCATGCAACCCAGAGGATCACCTTTTGGGTTCCTTCGTCTCCTCGCAGGGGATGGCTTTTGAAAAAGCAAAATAGAGCAATTCGTTTTATGAAATTAGAGATCAAACAGATTCTGTCATGTTAGTGGATGATAAAGGGGCTTCTAGCCATCCCATTTGAATAACTCCTTCCTGGTGGTTTTAATCTTTTTTTTTTTTGGTCACCCACCTGCTTTTATTTCCCCAAATCTGCTTGAAATATATAATTTCCACATGCCATTGCAGAAACCTCGGCTGAAAAAGAAACAACGGGCCGAAAATGGAGTCCCTTGTGCTAAGCCCCACATCGCCCAAACTGAGCCATCACACCTAATCGAATTGCAGTGTCAGCTCCTCCCAGAAGTGGAATCTTAATCCAGCCAACCTAACTCCCTAGTCAGCACTGGTGAGGTAATCTGCCTGATAGACCCTCACCCTCCCCTAAAGGAAGGTGACGTTACCACAAACGATCCACTCTTTGCTAGTAACTTCTTGTCCCACCCCCTTCTGCCTGTTTGAAGTCTTTCACTTTGTACAGCCCTTCCCCCATTTATGAATCCTTGAATAAAGGCAATAGGATTCATATTTACTCGGGTGATTTTTTTTCACATCTTCAATGGGAGAAAAAAAAAAAAGGAGTGAGGGAGAGGGAGGAGAAGGAGAAAAACAACTGAGAAAGACGCACCGACTCTTTTTAAAAGAACAACTTTTTTCAATCCTGTCTTATCCATGTTGTTAAGACCAGGGTAGTGTCCAAAAGTAATATAAGTTGAAATAGATAATCTGCATCCAAATCTGTAAGTAGATCTGACTAATCCCAGCTATCGATAACTTACAGATGATCTAAAAACAATATTTTAATTTTTTTAGTGTTTATTTTTGAGAGAGAGAGAGAGACAGAGACAGTGTGAGTGGGTGAGGGGCAGAGAGAGGGAGACACAGAATCCGAAGCAAGCTGCGGGCTCTGAGCTGTCAGCACAGAACCCAACGTGGGGCTCGAACTCACAAACCACGAGATCATGACCTGAGCCAAAGTCATTCGATTAACCGACTGAGCCACCCAGGCACCCCTAAAAATGATGTTTTAAATTGGCACTTAGAAATGCTGTGAGAAAGAAAAAAAAATCTTGGTTTCCTCCTTCCCTCTTTCCCTCCCTCTTTCCTTCCTCCCTTCCTCCTTTCCTTGCTTTCTTGTTCTCTAACTTTTTTTTTCTGATTATAAATACAATTATAGAGGGCACATCTTTATTTTTCTTTGAAATTGGGCTAAATTCTGAACCCCCCAAAACTGGAAACCGAACTGGGGTATAGTTGGACATGATAATAGGGACCGGATGCTATGTAAATTTTATATCTAAAATTTTCCATTCCTATACTTTTGCTTGGAATCTATAGTTTAACACCTAACACAAACTATCCATTGGACTGAACCCCTGAAAAAATAAGGAAGTTAGGAGTCACCAGTTCCTGGAATCTGGTTGTCAATATTCAAATGTACCTGCTTAAAATAAATTCCTCACACATTCAAGTAAGAAATAAACATTTATTGCTGGCCATCTCTTTTTACCGTTTCTTGTATTAATATTTATATAAACTTACACGCTACCAAGGAACCATAAATATTATTTTTAACTTTGGCCTTTATTATCAGAGCTAATAGAAATAACAAAAATTCTATTATATTAAACTCCTATAATTTTCCCTGTGAAAAACAGATCTGTGAAGAACATGAAAAAGATATGGTCAATATACAATGTTTCACAGTCTAAATATCTTAGAAGTCTAGAAATGTCTTCTTACAAGACGTTATCTTGAAAAAAAATACCTCTGATGTCTTTTATCAAAATACAATGCTTTATAAGCTCTGTACAGTTTTCTGAGAATTGATGTGTTTTCACTATTTTGAAACATTTATTTTGTTGTTTAAAGCATGTAAGTTCTTTCAAAATGGAAATGAAATAGAGAGAGGTTTGCCAGACCTTGCAACTTAAACACAAAGAAGATATCCTTTTGCAAACATTTCTTGCCAAGTTACAATATTCTTGCAACCAAGGAATTTCTAGACGGAGATTTTTAAAGAATAGCTCTGCCCCTCATGATCAATACCGCTGTTGAGAAAAGTTTTTGTTGATTTGAAAAAAAAAAAAAAATTAAGGTAGTTAACTAGCATGGTTCCCCCCCCCCCCTCCATTAAGTCTACAAAAATTGTGGATCATTCTTAATGTTCGGCTCCTAAAAGATAGTACACATAGTATGTGGTGCCGATCACCTATTTTAGTCGTTTAATTTAAAGGTTATTGGATTTGCTTTAGTTTTGAAATAAACTTCTTTGTGAGTCAACGCACCACTGTTTTTCTCCTGTTTACATTTAATCACAGATGCTGCGCTCGTTAAATTTTCCAAGGACTAACTTGGTAGATTTCCTTCCCAGTTCTCTGTTTGTAGTCATTCTTGTAGATCATAGCCTAAGAGAGTTCAAAGGGCCAAGTAAGTTTGCCCTCGAACACAAATAAGTAGCTTTTAACTGAATTCATTCCCAGAACTGATATTCCCCACCCCCCACCCCCACCCCCCTGCTCTTAGCCACAGGGATCCACCTCCTGCTGGAATCAATTGAAGTGTCACACATCAGAGAGAGAACAATGTGTCCCGAAGGATATTTAGGACAGAGCCCTGCCTATCAATCTGAATTGAGACTCTTAAGGAAAACAACTTTTAATTGCCTAGCAGTATATATTTAGAATGACTTCAAGGCACAGAGAAGTTGACCGTTTAGGTGGGCAATATATGCATTTTTGAAGCCCTGCCTCAATTCAAGAATATGTCTAAAAATATCCTGAATCCCTATTGGGTTCTGGGGCCTTGTAGCTAGGGGACAGTCCTACGCAGGGACCTTAAATTCTGATGATAAAACTTAAATTCTGATGATAAAACGTGAACAAATTTCAGACGGTGCTTGAATAAAGCAATGATGTAATATATGAAACTACAGGCAATCGAAAAAAGTCATTTCATCTAAAAGGTGAACGGGCACAGCATTGGCCCTGGGTCTGGAGGAAGGAAAGACAGAAAAACATCTGCGGGAACCAGGGTAGCCCCAAAGGAGGCTTAGTGCTGGCATGTTCAAACACTGATGCATTTACCCAGTCAATCAGGGTAAAACAGATATGATATATAGGGACCAGATTTCAAAAAACCTTAATTGCCATTCTGAGAAACTGGAACTTGGTAAAAAGGATACAACACCTAGGTTTATTTTTGTTTTTGTTTTTGTTTTTTCTGCAGAGAAGACAAAATAATAAAACTGACGTTGTTTGAGTAACTTCTTTTTTTATGTTTAATTTATTTTTGAGAGAGAGAAAGAATGAGCGTGCACACAAGCAAGGGAGGGACAGAGAGAGAGAGAGAGAGAGAATCCCAAGCAGACTCCATGCTGGTAGTACAAAGCCCGATGTAGGGCTCAATCTCATGAGAGAAAATCAAGAGTTAAGGGTCGGACGCTGAACCGACTGAGCCACCCAGGTGCCCCTGTCTGAGTAACTGTCTATTGGCCAGAAACGATAGCAGGTTATCTTGTATATAATATTTATTTTATCCTCACAAAAAATCCAGAATAAGGGCATATTTTGTTGCCCAGAAATCTGAGCCTCAGATTCAATACCCTACCTGGGGCAGACACTATTGTTTGCATATTTATCCCCCAACCTTTTTCTTGGCCCACCACCATGGCACAGGTTTCACAAGCTAGAAATTGCATTTCCCGTTCTCCCTTGCAGGCTAGAGGTGCCCATGGGACACAGTTCCAGCCAATAGAAACATAAGAGGAAGTCTGTCAGGAAGCGTTGGCAAAGGTTTAGTATTGCTTATTTGAAAACAACAAAACCCAGGTCCTGCTGGCACTGCCCTTGCCTCTTGTTACTTGCAATGTGGAGGCCACACCACCAGGTGGAAAAACACGGTGATGCCACAGTAGCTTCTAAGTGTGCCACCAGGAAGTTTATCCCTGAGTTCTTGTGGCAGAAGATGCTTGAGCCACCCAGAGAGTTAAATAAATCCAAAACCTACGGGGAGAAGCAAGGGGAAAGAGGAAGGGAAGAGAAGGATCCCCTAGGTCCTGTGTTAGGATACAATGCTCACCTAGCCTCTCTCTGCTACATCAGTCTCCATGCTGACCTGAGTCCAGCAACAGCAAGAGTTCTCTACTGAGGGAGTAGAAGGAAAACAAGGAGTCTCGACCAACAGAAGGTGCCTGGACTCAACACCTGTTGCCCTATTGCAGTGATACGGTGGCATCCCTGATCACAGTGTCATTCACCCATGACCCAAACAGTAGCCATGCCTCTCTTAGGTACATGCCATGGGCAAAAGACTCATGAGGTTAGAATGGGTGTCACCAATGGGGGTCGGTTTAGGAACAGCCTAGCTTTCAAACAGAGGTAACATCATCCATACCTTGTGCATATCTAAGGTTTACACGGTTTTTCTTTCTCTGTCTGTTGGTCACATCCTTCTTTGTTCTGTCACAGCACATAGATAGATGTTCCATTTATTGTATCCCTATTATCTCCTGTGGATGAGTAACTTGAAATCTACACATCCTATGATTTCTGACTATGACTCATAAGTTACAGGCTTAAAATCTATACTTGAGATTTCTGATGAGTTATATTCCTTTATTTGCTTTTCTTCATCCTCCATAGGAGGATTAAATATACTCTATTCGTACAGCACATACTCTGTACAGATGCCAAGTAACAAGACAGTTTTGGGGTTTTTTTTGGTGGGGGGAGGTTCTTGTGTGTTTGTTTTTTTAACTATGTAGCTACAAGTGTAGAGTAGAGTATCCCTGCAGGGATAGACTGGCAAGACAGTCTTTAAGACTCTGCATTTGAACCAGAGCCAGAAACTCTCTGCTTCCAAACTTCTTGGAACGTGCAAAAATAGAAGCTCCTATTTAATTAAGCCACTCTTCATATGAAATTTCATGTGCATTTAAATGCCTCCTGATTAGGCCCCTTGTCACCATTCATTCAACAAATATTTGAGGACCTGTTGTATATCAGACACTATTCAAGAAATTTGAGATACAACAGTAAAAGTAATCTTTATTGCCATGAAACTTATTTTCTAGGGAAAGGAGAAGGAAAATTTTAAAAACAGATTAACTCTTGGATTTCTTATTCTGGCCGTGACAAAGGAACTGGTCTAAATTTTCTCCCTTCCGGTAGTCAGCTAGAAAGCTCTGCAGAAATCCAGTGCCCAGACATGAGAAAAAAGTCAGTGCATGACTGTGATTCTTGAGGGAAGACAAACAAATGATAGGGGCTGACAATCCATTCTGCTTTCCACCTGGAGGGAGACCATGAAGCAAAAGGAAGAAACCAAGAGGAGCCCAGTTGAATTGCTGAGCTGAGAAGATAAGGATCAAAATCTGAGATTTAGTAAGCTCAAATTTGTTTGGCAGAGGAGTACCTGACCTGAAGGATTTAAGCAAAAAAGAAAAGAAAAGAAGAGAAGAGAAGAGAAGAGAAGAGAAGAGAAGAGATGAGATAAGAAGAGAAGAGATAAGAAAAGAAGAGAAGAGAAGAGAAGAGAAGAGAAGAGAAGAGAAGAGAAGAGAAGAGAAGAGATAAGAGATAAGAAAAGAAAAGAAAAAAAAGAAAAAAAGAAAAGTTCAAGAGTTCTTCAATGGGTCTCTTTGAGGCTTGGACTAAATACTAAGCTGTACATGCACACAGTGAGATTCAACCAAGCCGTGGAAAGAATAACCACCAAGGAAAGAATAATTGCAGGCTAACTATAAGTTGAGCAACCAGGACAGATTGCACAGGGCTGGGAAATGTTGGAGTTCCAGCCAACAAGAGAGAAGAGAGCTCATTGAATAACCAGGTCATTCAATAGAGACCCAGAAGGCTTATTCCTTAGTAGTAAAGATAAACTCGCACTGGATTAGAATCAATTCTAAACCTACCTAAACAAGATTTAAAACCGGTTTTCAAAATATCAAGCTGTGGGGCACCTGGGTGGCTCAGTCAGTTGATAGTCAGACTGCGGCTCAGGTCATGATCTCACGGTCTGTGAGTTCGAGCCCCTCGTCGGGCTCTGTGCTGACAGCTCGGAGCCTGGAGCCTGCTTCGGATTCTGTGTCTCCGTCTCTCTCTGTCCCTCCCCTGCTCATGCTCTGTGTCTCTCTGTCAAAAATAAAATAAACATTAAAAAAGAATTATAAAAAAATATATATCAAGCTGTTCGACATGTAAATTTAGTACCTGCAGGAACAAAGCTCTGCAACTCCTTAAAGGAAAACAACCTAATGTTGATAATCAACAATGTAATATTCACAGAGGTCAGCAAGCAATCAAATACTCGCATGCGAAGATGCAGAAAAATAGGACCCAACATCAAAAGAAAAAAATATCAATGGAAACAAACCTGTAATTGACAAAGATGATTGAATTTGCAGACAAGAAGTTTAAAACACTCATTATAAATATGCTCAGGAATTGAGAGAGAGAGACAGAGTGCAAGTGGAGGAGGGGCAGAGAGAGAGGGAGACACAGAATCCAAAGCAGTTTCCAGGTCAGCACAGAGCTTGGCCTGGGGCTTGAACTCACGAGCTGTGGGATCACGACCGGAGCCGAAGTCGACACAACCGACTGCACCACCCAGGCGCCCCGAGTTATTAATCTTAATAAGTAAGCTGTTGAGTTGGTTCACTGTCTTACCTTCTACAGGCAGATATTTCTGGAGTAAGCAGCCATGTTATTTTTTCAATATAGGGATGTGGAAATTTTTTTTTTTACAAACACGGACAAGGAATTTTCCTGGTTTCATTTCTCCCTGATTCAGATCCAACTACCTGACTATTAAAGAACCATACTTCCCACTATATTGTGTTGTCCCTTGATGATCTCATCATAGATTGGATTTTCATTTTGGAATAAATTACTCAAAGAGTAGACTGACAGTAGGGAAACTTCTGTCTGCTATTTCCACTCCAAATTATGTGGATTTAGAAGCGAATCTTGAAGCCCAGCTCACTTGTTTCTTGGGCATCCCGGAGGAATGTGGGACTCTGAGGTTAATATTTTTATTCAGGTGGCCCACATGTTACAATCACAACTTTCAATCGGTTAGTCCACTTCTGGATTCCACTTCTGTTTTAGGTGCATTTACAAAGTGCAGCATTAAACTAATGTCTTAATGCAAAGACACTGATGCACACAGAATCTTAAACTCAATTTTAAAGGCTTCTGAGATTATCTTATAAAACTAATCTTTATGTTCCCTGCTTACAATTGCTGAAAGGGCAAGGTTTATCTTTTATTCGTCTCGATTTCCCTCGCATTCAGCACCCATTTTGCCACATTGGGGAAACTCAGTAACTTCCATATTAAGTTTTGGATAATTTCTATTCAAAATTCGGATAGATTAATTGGGATTGAAAATCAGGTGAACATCTACCATTACTCATGGGTAACGTTTTCTAGTCCAGAAAACATAATCTTCTTGCCAAGAAGACTTTCTGTAAGGAGCTAATATCAAATTGTAGTCCTGCCACTGTTAGAATCAATGGAAAAGTTCCATGTATTAGGGGTAATCACTTGACTACACAGTGTATGCCATTACTCACAAGCACAGTTAGGAAGCGAGAATACATGACATCGTCATTAATAAAAAACAACCACATTATATCTACCATCTATAGAAAAGTGGCATTTATCTAGCAGTCAATCTAGCTGATCAATACCTTAAGAGTGTAATAATCTGAGAGGTCGTAGGAGCAGGAGACACATGAGGTAAGGGTATTTGTATCTTGTGCTAATTTGTGTGTTTTAAGGTTTCCCTTGTATAAAATAGTATATGTTAATTCTTCTGCCTAATTCAGAGAAGATTTTCAAGCCCTCCATATTATGTTAACTCCTCCCCACCTCAAGGAACTGTTAATTCAGAGACAATTACCTGGGCACATGATTCTTGTCTTAAATTATGTGAGATCGTATTTCCTCACTATAGTGCTTTGAGTCAGAAATCTGTTGAATCTTAATTTACTGCGAAAAAAAGTGTCTAAGTTCCACACAGATGGAAATCAACGAACAGAACAATTTTCTGTCTTCATTCCTCGTTTATGAGATGAAGAACGAAATTTCATATATTGACATAATTCATTAAAACAACTTTGGTATTTTTGCTCTTGAATTATAAGAAGCTTCTGACTTAGCAGTGGATTTACAGTCAAATGACCAGAAAAAGTGCTGGAAAGTTCCAGAAAAAAAAAAATATATAGCCCCTAGTGAATAAATACAATCTCAGGGAAATCAAGTTCTGTGGACTCCATTAACAAGTATCTTCTAAGGAAAGACTTTCTTGTCAGAAAAGCCGGTGAAATTTAAGATTGATATGGTATCTCCTCCAATGTTTGAAGAGTAGAGAGAAGAGTTGAAAACTATTTTCAGGGTAAGGTTCTAAGCTTAAGCATTTTGTTTTTAGCAACAACATTTTCTCATTAGAAAAAAACCAATCTATTCACGTAAGAAAAAGCAATAAGACTTAAAACCCATGGAAGTTTTCAGTTATATATTACAGAGCATAACAGGTTGGATGAATTATGCATTCTCTTCCCCTCACTATATTATGGGTGTTCTCTTGTTTAGCACAAAGAAAGTGGTCGTCGTGTTTCTACTGCAAGAACGACACCTCCATGGTTAATGCAAAAGACTCAGCAACATCTCTCATTCTTAGAGCATGATTAAGCCAGTGACGGTGAACAGGAATGATTGAATTTCATGTGAACACCCCGTTATTTTTTTCTTCGGCACAAAAAAAGGTGTTTTTGCTAAGGCACAAGAACAGTACGCCCTGTTATTTCCAAGTATATATTGCAGACTTGCAGAGAAAGCACATTAGAAAAACATAGGGTCTGGGAAGCTTCCCCTGTCCCCTGCGCCTTGTCCTCTTTTCATTTGAAGCAAGCAGAAGGAGGCAACGGAAAGAGACAAGAGCCCACAGACGGCAAACGTTTGAAAATAGCTCTGACATGGTGTGGTTTTTCTCAGAGCCTCTCTTTCACCTGAAAGACCTGACTGTACTATAAAAATGTCAGTTCCAGAAACATCTCTCACCGTCAGCCGCAACTTTTTCTGAACCTGGGATCCACTCGTATAACCCCCTTTTCCTCTGGCAGTTACCTATCCGCGTTGATTCTAAGAATAAAAAATAAATGAAGCGACAGAGAGAAAGAAGTTCTATTTCAGAATGTAAGTCGAGGGGAAATCGACAACTCTATACCTTCGTACGCAGGGATTGGTCACTTTCAGAGAGACTTCTAGGCATTTCGAGTCGTAGAGAAATTTAAACAGGCAATGTAGAGAGAAGTGAGCTTTAGGGAAGGGGAAACTTTCTTTTAGCAGCTGATATCCCCGACTCAGAAGGAAAATCCTGCAGGAGGAAAGCTCCATTCTTTAAACCATTTGCTGTTGGGCCTTCCCATTGTAACAGTATTGAGCAGAAACAATGTACTAGGGCTTTACAAAGCTGGTTAAATACACTTGAAATTAAATATTAAGCAAGGAGGACTGTTTTTCCTTGGTATAATCCTACAATCGCTCAGGGAGAAACAATTTATTTTTCCCCTTCACTTTCTACCATTTTGTCTTCTAAAACTGAAGTTTAAGAATTCACAAATCCATAAAATTAAATCCAACCTTTCAGGAAGACTTCTGGGTAGTTGGGGGTGCAAGTATATAATGCTTCACATAAGCAGAAATAATTTTTCAGTGTATTCTCTTTCAAACCAAAACGGAAAGAGAACTCTTCTATGAGTTAGCCCAGAAACATCGAGCAGAAGGTATTTTCCCTTATCAAAAGCAGTAGGAGGTATTTCCTGTGAGTGTGACATTTTTAAACCTTCAAGACGCAACATCAGCCACGTATGGCCTTACACCGAGAGAGGGGAAAGGTCTAGATTATTTCCAAAAATGTCTCCCAGCACTCTGACTTTATGGTTAATGGCACCAAATCCGTGAACTATTCAATGAGAACAGTATCATCCACTAGTAAAGGTAAATTTTCCAGATGCACACTTGTGGATCCCATAACTTTTAAACAGTGTGAGGAATTCTTTTCAATGGTGATACTCAAAACAGGTGAGGTTGGTGACGATGAAAATTAGGATGGGGTAATGAACAGAGTGGGGAACAGGAAAAAGGAAAAAGATGAAAAAGACAGATTGGCCAACTTTGTGTGAGTTCAGAAAGCTTTTTTCCACCACTGAGCACAGTCTACCTCAATGTTCGAGCATGGGAATCGGAGCTATTTGTTACTAAACGTAGAGGAAAATAAATGCCTGTAGATGTCCATTGTAATCATGGAAACTATGAACAGTCCTATCTAACGTTTGCTATCTCCTCTACTGCTATAGCTTTTTTTAGGTCACAAAACATATATAATGCGTTTGTTTATATGAAAGGGTGTGGCACTCACTAAGCAAACACCTACGTGCACACTTGTGTATATATCCTTGTGAACCTGTCCACAACCTCAGGATGTGACTCCTGGGAAGGAATGACAGTTGCATAATGGGGCTGAGAGCCCTGGTTCAGTTATGAGCGTGTAGCTCACTGTCACAGCAAGGCCACATGACCCTTCCGGGCATCCTACAGGAGCCCCTGAGTGGCTGTTACTAGGGACGCTGCTATCTTTCTCTTCTAGCAAGTTCCTTGTAAGGTATTTCATTGGCCTTCAAACATTTTATTATTCACTGTGGTAAGTTCCCGTACACATTATAATCCAAGAAAAGTGTCGCTATACAACGAAGAAGGGAATAATAGTTTGAAAGATTTTTGCCCAGATATGTGCAGTGTTCACTTAAATTGACAATTGGTAGGTACCCAGGAAAATCATTAGGCTAGACAGTCTACCTGGAATTCTTGATCTGAACACAAAGATAATCGCCAAAATGTCACATTGCACCCCCTTATGATGGGGCGCCTCTGCTGGTAGTTGAATGGTTCATGAGACCTTTAAAGAATCTCTTCTAGAGATTATATTTTAGCTCGTCATAGCATATTTTAGCTCGCCTTTATGACCCACTGCTGTTTGGTTTCTGTAGTGAGTACATCCAAGTGAGAGAGTTGGCAGCAGGAAGAAAGCTAATTAAACATTTTGCAGGTCCCATTATTGAAAATGAGGCCATCTGGTTGACGGTCCCAGTCGGCTTTATAGAGTGCTAGTGTCTCTAAACAGGTAGTGTGGAAAACATAGGATTCAAATTCTGGACTTGACATCCAGACCCTTTCTTGCCATTGACATACGAGGAGGACGTGTATCACCCGACCTAAATATCATTTTAAAAAGAATAACCTATAACGTTGGGTATATCTATCCTGTATCTAATCTAGGTCACCTCTGCAGCAGGTGACTGGCCTTTTTTTGGGCAGAACATTGTTCTTGGAAAGAGACTTGCTCTCGAGCGATTCAAGACACAAAATGTTCCTTTCGCGTGGGCATCTCGCGGTCAAAATATTCAGTTGAGGTACCCTCTGAATTCAAATTTTCGAATTTGCTCATCTATCAACTAAGCTCCTAAGTGGGAAGCAATAAAAACTGACTGGCTAAGCGTTAAAAAATGAATACATAAAGAAAGAAACAAACAAATAAACAAATAAAACAACTGTTTGCTAAAAGATATTGAATAGCACATAGAATTGTGGGGAAGACTGGAGGCTATCTTGGTGGCTAAGCTATCAAGAACATGGGTACTTTCTCGAAGCACCAGTGTGATGAGGGACGCCCACCATATTTGTGCTACGCTGGTCCCTACAGCCGCTGTTACCACTTTTCCATGATGCAATTCTGCACCCTGGGCCCCTGAAAGCTGGGGCTCCTCAGGAAGCCGCTTTCCTCAGCTCGTGCTCTTTAAAATGGAAATCTCTGGAAGAAATGCTGCTGGGCTGAGCCGGGGTGACATACCTACCTGGGAGATGGGAATTACCTGTTTTTGGATCCAACCTTGGGGAGTCTGGACCACAGCCTGAAAGATGCTACAGACAGAAGAATCTGACCCTTTAGTTATAGAGACTGTATGATTAACCATGCAAATTAGAATGCTTTTCTAAGAGAGGGTGTGCTATTAAATAATTATTCCAGGAAAAGAGGAAGAAACTGCATCACTTTATTTTTTTAATCTTTTTTTTTAATGTTTATTTATTTTTGAGAGAGAGAGACAGAGCGTGAGCAGGGGAGGGGTAGGAGAGAGGAGGAGACACAGAATCCGAAGCAGGCTCCAGGCTCCTAGCTGTCAGCACAGAGCCCCACACGGGGCTCGAACCCACAAACCACAGGATCGCGACTTGAGCCGAAGTTGGGTGCTTAAGGAACTGAGCCGCCCAGGCGCCCCATAACCTGCATCACTTTAAAGAGAAAATGTTATTTGATTTTGGCCACCAAGTTTTCACGCCCAAGCTATGTTCTCTGTGCTGCCACGAGGTTTCACTGTCCTCTATGGCTGTTGCTCCCAGGTAAGAGGCTGCATCTCCAAGGGCTGTCGTGAGAAGCCAGGAAGAGTGCCAGGCTGTCACCTGATGCAGGAACAGGAGGGGACCAATGGCACAGCCTCCCACAGCGATCCTGGCTCTCGCCGGGGTGGGGCTGGCTCTGGGACCACTGCTGAGCTTACCTGCCAGGCTCTCCAAATAATGTACAGTAATGCGCATTAATTAAAAACACTTCCACAGATGCCCAGATAAAGCCACTTTTCTAATTGTATGGCGGATCCAGTCTGTAGCTCATCTGATGGCAGAAGACACACGTGGTCCCTTTAATACTTTGTATATCTACATTAATTGTTTAGCTCTACTGAGATAAGTACACTGGCTATACATGGAATAAATTTGGGATTAACCATGCCTTCTGGTCAATAGATGAGGCATTGCTGGAACCATAAACTCCACCACCGTGTTGGGAAATGGGGCCATCACAAGCGGGTGCGAGAAACAGCCTTCTGTGCTGCTGAAAAGGCCTCCCGCTAACCTACGTGCTTTAAACCCTTAAGACCAGCTTCCTCTTAGTAACTGATTTCTTGAAGGTTATGTCATTTTTTATCTTATTGTTTTACTTCTTCAGCTTCGAAAATGACCCATGAAGATTTCTCCAAGGCTCCTACTTTTGCTGCCAAATTTTATGACTCTGTTTTCATTTTAACATCTACTCTGTGCCTGCTTTGTCCAGTACTTTCAAGGGACAAAGTAATGAATAGCACATGGTCCTTGTCCCTCAGATTATCACAGTGTACTTACTAAAGAGATGGGCACGTCAACGAACGAGCACCATAACGTCACAGGGGACTTGACTCTGAACTGAATAGTATTCAACCGTACTCATAAAGCCAAATTTTGGGGGAGAAAACCACATATATTTTAAACTATATGGACCAAAGGTGGAAAACATTGCCAAGTGAAACCATTATTCCCAGTGTCGGCAAATAAATATTTTAAATACAAAAATATATAAAAATGGCTATAAATTTTAGTAAGATTTTTTTAATGAAAAAAAACCTAAAAATACCTACTGCATTTTTAAAGCACAGATGTGGCCATTCCTGCAAAGAATTTATGGTCCTTGCCCTTAAGACATTCACAGCGTATTGGGGAGGTAGATATATCAACCAAAGAGCATCATAACGTCACAGGGGACTTGACTGTGAACTGAGTATTTTCAACCACACTCATAAAATTAAGCTTGGGGGGGGGGGAACCCACCTATATTTTAAGTTATATGGACAAAAGTTGGAAAATGCTGCCCAGTTAAACCTTTATTCATAATGTCTGAAAATAAAAATTTTAAATACAGAAATACCTATATATATATATATATATACACATAAATGATTATAATTTGTGTTCTTTTTTTAATGAAATATTTTTTTTAAAGCACTGCATTTCTAAAACACAGATGTGGCCATTTCTGCCAAGAATTTATGGTCTTTTCATGACCATTAAAGTCACTGCACCTGACTATTCACAGACCAGAAGCCCATCGCCTCGGTCAGTGAGGACCAAGAGTTAGTCCCCCACCCAGGGCCAATTATTCTGCCTGGTTGAACTGCTGTGAAAACAAACTGAATTATCAAGAATTCCTCTGCTGATTCTGAAAGAGTTTGAAAGCGGAAAGGAAAAAGAAAGATATTGAATGGTTGGCATTGAACACTTGGCAGATACATTGCAATTTTCTCTGAAAATCTTGAAATCAAACATGCCTATAGCTTCTCTCCAACTGTGGGATAGTTGGAGCTGTCCCCAGGGGTCTGCCCTGATGAACAACAACTTTGTCCACAGACAACTGAGAAAACTAAGTCTTTCAGTGATTTGTCCAAGGTCACAAATTTCAATAACTAGACCACAGAGCAGAGACAATCAATCCTGAGATAATTAAAGGCAGTCTTACAAAACTATGCAAAAAAAAATCCAGGAGGGACGCCTGGGTGGCTAAGTCGGTTGAGTGTCTGACTTCGGCTCAGGTCATGATCTCCCTGTCCGTGAGTTCGAGCCCCGCGTCGGGCTCTGTGCTGACAGCTCGGAGCCTGGAGCCTGTTTTGGATTCTGTGTCTCCCTCTCTCTCTGCCCCGCACCCCCTGCTCATGCTCTGTCTGTCCCTCTCTGTCAAAAATAAATAAACATTAATTTTTTTTTTAAATCAAGGTTTACTTAAAATATTTAAATAGTCACAAGAAATGATGAATGGTTTCTGCTTTGCCTTTATGAAATAGGAGTGTTCATGTTGGTGTGTCAATCTTTTGAGTATGATGGCCTCAAAATTGTGCATTTATTCTCATCGCCACACGACAATACTTAGACCCTGAAAAGGATCTTTTATGGGAAATAGTCATTTGCCCTCGATTATTCAAATCTTAGGCAAGGTCTCCAAAGAGTCAGGCACAGCCTGGCTACCTACTCATGTATTTAGTTAACATTTAGTTAGAATTGACATGCCAGTCACTATTCCTGATGAGGGACCGGAGGACTACGTTAGTGATTTAGAAGTATGAGTATGCAAAGATAAAGCAGTAAAAGGGGATGTCTAAAAGGAATCATGGAACTAAACTCTGACCCTCTTCTCTAGGACTTTAAAGATATTTAACAGGGCATGGAAATATGCCATTCTCTTATTTTAAACATTGACTCACTTATTCATTTAACACCTATGTACTGAACAGCTGAGCTGTGACATATATTGGCTAAATCAAGAGTACAAAGAATTTGTAGGGTTGGAGAAAGGGATGTGAAGTATAGCACTTACTCATTGTTTAAGAGGCAAAGCCTACTCTTCCTGCCTTCTAGACTTCTAATGAGCTAAACGCAAAATTAACAAGGTTACCGTTTAGGGGTTACCTTTGGAAGAATAAGAAGCCACTCTCTGGAAGGGTGGGATGCCAGCGTCAGTCATTGGAGTAAGGCCAAGGAACGCATGGAAGGGGGATCTCTCCACTGCCGTGTCACTTTGTAAGGCAGTGCTGAGGACTACCTTGGAATCACTTCTTATTCTTTCGTCCTGAAGGGTCACTATGGTACAGAGGTGGGAATAAATTCCGCAAGGAAGTACGAAAGGTGTCAACGAATCCTGTATCTCATTTTGGGTTCAAAATGAGGCTTTTGGTTCAAAAGCCTGAAGAGTGACTTTCCTCCATTGTTGCAGGTCAAACAAACATGGTTATGAAAGGCGCGCTCATACGATTTTCAAGAAAGATGGAAATAGATGCAACGTTGACTCAGGGATTTGAAACAAAGAAAATAAAATGTCCCCAACCAATGCATCATTCATAATAAGGAATTCTTTATTCTTAATCATTTTTTTATTCTTTTCTTTTAGTTAGTTTTAGGTGTTTTGTTTGTTTGGTTGGTTGGGTTTTTTTGAGGTTGGGGAGGAGAGGCAGAGAGAGAGAGAGAGAGAGAGAGAGAGAGAGAGAGAATCCCAAGTGCCATCAGTGCAGAACCTGAGCTGGGGCTTGAACTCACGAACTGTGAGGCCATGACAGGAGCTGGATGCTTAACCCAGTGAGCAACTCAAGCACCCCAATAATTCTTTATTCTTTTTTTTAATTTTTTTAAGTTTTTATTTCTTTTTCAATATATGAAATTTATCGTCAAATTGGTTTCCATACAACACCCAGTGCTCATCCCAAAAGGTGCCCTCCCCAGTACCCATCACCCACCCTCCCCTCCCTCCCACCCCCCATCAACCCTCAGTTTGTTCTCAGTGTTTAAGAGTCTCTTATGCTTTGAATAATTCTTTATTATTAATGAAAAAGCTATTTATTCTTAGTAAAGGATTCTTGATGTTTTCCTTGCTATTTGGCACGTACCTCTGCTTTCGTTTCAACTCCGTCTTCTGGCGTGTCCTGTCTTTAACAAATGGAACCCACAAACATGGAACAGCACAGACCTCTCTGCCATATAGTTTTAGTGAATCCCCTCCGGCAGAAACTGTCCTCACAAAAGTGAGATGTGCCACCATTTAAAATGCCAGACTGTGTTCATTGAGCAAGAGGGCTCATGCAAGTTTATTTTGGCATCACCATTGAAGAGTTTTAACACCCTCCTGGCAGCATTGTTTTGTATGTCTGCAGAGCCTAAGGCGGAATGAGAACCGATGTAAATTCTTGATTGGATGTTTACAGAGGCTGCAGGAATGGGAAGGAGGTGAGTGGTCCAATCCGAGTGACCACCCTGCCTGTGCAACTTTCTATACTCCGGTTCCTCTCAGGGGGCCAGGGCCTAAAACCTGATCATAAAGCTAACTAAGGAAATATGCCTTTTACTAGGCCCAGTCGACCCAGTAGGCTAAATGGCGTTGGTTCAAATTCTTCCAGGCCCATTATGTCTCACATTCATTTCTTCTCGATAGCTCTCATCTAGGCATGCCCCAGTTCCTCAAGGCTCAGCTCACCCACCATGAGGAGCCAACCCACCCAGGTCTTACCTCACGGCGGGCTCCTGAAGGAAGTGCGTGTATCTGCTCTGTGGCACCGTGAACTCTAGAAACTGTGGCCTTCGAAAATAGAGTTTTTCACGGTGACTCTTATAGCAGAGGGCTGAATACATCCGCATTGCCTGAATAAAAGCAAAGCATTTCTAGATGAGTCAAAAATAGAATCCTGAGGTATCACCAAATCTACAGCGTCACGCTCATGGAACATGGAGGTAACTTGGACATGTGGGAACAGGAATAGTGGCAAACTGAGGTGAAATGACATGGGAAAAATACAGGAGAAAGGGATGGGGGTGGGAGAATCATGATTCATTGAAAATCACGTCAACCATTACCATGTAAAGACTTTGAGGAAAAAACCTAATACTTGAATGTAGCAAGACAGGTTTGCTCAGTCTAGATGAAATCTCAAGAGACAAGGGGATAGATAACTGAAGAGACGATGGTCCCAGAGTGACTGTATATGAATGCGTGAAGGTCAACACCACACAAGCATGTGGGACTCCTGATGTTCTCCTGGGATGTTTGTTGAGACACGGTTATCTCTAAAGCCATGTCTTGGTCTGCTACCTAAAGTTCAAATGGCCTTTCTGCTCCCACCATGGACAAGGACAGACACACGTCTGTCCAGTCATCTGACGTTGCACGTGCAGAAATCTACAGTATGAGAGAGAAGGGGCGAGAACGGTACATGTTTTCCAAGTGAATTTTTGCAGGTGTCTTTCCAGAGCCCAGCGTGCACTGTATCTTTGCAGTGAATTTTCTCTCAAATTCAGTCTGGCTTGGCATCTTCCAGCATTCTCTGGAACACATTTGTCTCACAAATGCAGCAGGTAGGGAGGAGACGGTGAAGAAATACGTTAACTGTGGTCATTTGAGGGGCATATTTAACACAGTAAAAGGATATGAAAATTATTTTAACTGACATTTTCTGTGTCCAGGGACACTGTGTTTGCGTAAAATTTCACAAGCCTTCTTTAATCAATCAGTCCTGAAACACTCATTGGTACTGCTTTGCCCCCACTTTATTATTTCACTTTGAAATCCTCTGCCTACTTCTCTCCATTTCCGCGGCCACCGTCCCTCGTTCAGTCACTGCAAAGGCTTTGAGCTGGTCTGTCTCCTCGTGGCCCCTTAAATCCATTCTCCACATCCCACGTACAAGTGAGTTTTTAAAACATACACCAGCTCACGTCACTGCTCGCAGAGCCGTTCGATGCATTTCGTAGACATTGCATTTCGTAGACAATCCCAGTTCCATAGCACCGTGTGCCACAGCATACTAGTTGCCAAATTACAAATATCTTTATTTTAAACGTGCAATTATTGTGGCAGTGAGGATGATGGCGATGAGCAGCTGAGATCTGAGGACGGACTGAGCTATAGGTCACCCTGTGGTGAGGGATCTGTGAGACACTCAACCGAGCAAGCCACCCAGATGCGCCTACGATTCTGCTATTAAGTGATGCCGTTGGTTGCAACAGAGAACACAAGGGAAACACACGCCCTGGGATGGCACAGAAAGAATGAAGAGGGAAAGGAGGGTAGGGAAAGATTGGAAGGACTGTGGAACTTATATATTAACAAACACTCAGGGAGCACTTACGACGCACCAGGCACTGCTCTAAACACTTGACAAATATGAACTCGTCTAAAACTCAGAGCAGCCTTCCAAGGCAGCTGCTCTTAGTAGCCTGTGTGGAGAGGAGCAAGATGAGACACAGAGATGATCCATACCTTGTGTAAGATCCCACACGGTTTATGACTGGTGGACGTGCGACCGGAACACAGGTGCCCCGGCTCCAAGTTCACGTCCCAGGGAACGTAGGCAATAAACGATGCCTCTCTGGGAGGTCTCCAGTGGCACCAAGCACATTTTCATCGTCAGGAAGCCATCACCACCAGAACATTCTCATCCTTCCAAACGGAAGCTCTGGACCCATTACACAATAATTCCCCCTCCCTCTCCCCTCCCCCCTTAGTCCCAGGCCACCACTCTTATACTTTCTACAAGTATAAGACTTTCTACAAGTTTCTACAAGTTTGAAGCCTTTTCTTTATAATCAGATGCTTTCTTTATGAAATTCAGAGAGCAAACGACGCTCTCTGCAGGGCTTCAAAGTTTGGGGGCGGATTGAATCCCTTCTAAGAAATAATGAGTTTGCCTAATAGTACTGACATTTTACGTTTTTTCTTGTTCCTCTATTCTTCTGCCCTTTGACCATCGTCAGTAACTGTCGTCTGAGCACAGAGGATGGTTAATGACTGTTCCAATATTAGATTAAACCCCTTATGTACTAAGGAATTGGTGAATAGAGTTTTAATATGATTGATTACTTTGGCTTCTCTATGAAAATCTTCTCTGTGCTCATGTAAGCTCAGAGGTTCTTACTAGTAAAGCACTGAGTTTATAAACGTTTGAATTTCTAGAAGTACCATGAAAACTGAGTATCTTTGATTTAACAGGAGAAGCCTCCCCTTTTTTCTGTAATTTTTCAATGAAGGAAAATCTATACTAATCGCTTTAAAGAAAACACTGAGTGTTGGAGACATAAGGAGACAAAAATTGCGTATTTAATAAGGAGATATGCTTAGGGAAAACAGAACACAGAATTTGGAATCAAGTCACAGGTCTGCCGTCTAGCCATGGATGACCTTGGACAAGAAAGTGTCTTCTTCTAAGCCTGTTTTCCTCATCTGCAAAATGGGATCTTATTGGCTGATAGAAGGAATAACTAGAATATTATATGGAAATGCATTCACATCCGGGGGGTATGCTACAAACGCCATTTTCCTTGGCTTTATTTCTGGTACCTCACATTCGTGTTGCAGATTTTGATCTGTTCGTTGAGGCTAGACATTCCTCCCAAATAAAAAAGGTATCTTGGGGCGCCTGGGTGGCTCAGTCGGTTAAATGTCCAACTTCAGCTCAGGTCATGATCTCGCAGTTCTTGAGTTCAAGCCCCACATCAGGCTCTGGGCTGACAGCTCAGAGCCTAGAACCTGCTTCAGATTCTGTGCCTCCCCCTCTCTCTGCCCCTTCCCTGCTCTTACTCTGTCTCTCTCTCTGTCTCTCAAAAATAAATAAACATTAAAAAAAATTTTAAGGTATCTTGTACTACAATTATTTGAACAACATTAACTGAATTCAATCCAAAACGTCTTTCTACTTTATTCTGAGATTTCATATGAAAGTAGCAAATATAAGTGTGTGTGTGTACGTATAAATCGTGTATTAAGAACCCACCATAAGTGAATAATCATTACCAAATAGTTTGTGGCAAGACAGCATGCTCTAAAGACAACATCTCACGTGTTGAAAGCAATGACACTTCAACAAGCAAGAAGAGTGTCAAAGAGCTGGAGGCTCTATGGGACAGATGTCAGGTTCTAGAACCCTTCTGGGGTTTACCCAATAAAATGTTACTTCTTTTTAAATCAAATATCCTGTTACAAACTCTTAACATTGTTTCACAAAATACATTAAAAGGTTTAAGGGATTATACAGATTTAAGTGCCTTCTAATTTCTACTTGGTTTTAATTCCACATATTATTGAATTTACATCAGTTTGAGCTATTTGGAGTACCGTCTAAGCTCTGAACAAATATTAAGAAGGCTGAGGCTCTCACACACCAAAAACATTGCAACAAACGGTCCACTTTTCAAGGATTCTTGTTTGACTTTATGAACTTGTGTACCAATGATGTAAATTTCTGTGAGTGTCTCTCACTTAACATGAAACAAAACCATTCCGTCCCCCAGGACAAACGCTGATGATACAGTCAACAAGTTGGGTTTTAGTGAGAATCCATATTGGGTTGAAAAAATGATGAAAAACAAACTATGGAAGAGGTGGCCAAGCCTTGAAGTAAATGCTATCACTTCCCATCCTCTGCTCTAAGGGGAGAGGGGAGTTCTACACCGCATTTCTTTATACAGAAGAGGAATTGCACAATACTTTTGAATTGTGAATACTTTGTGAATGAGTGATCTTTTCAAGAGTATAATACAGGCTACAAGATAAATCGGCTTTTTAAGAACTTCTCTCCTCTCCTCTCCTCTCTCCTCTCCTCTCTTCTCCTCTCCTCTCCTCTCCTCTCCTCTCCTCTCCTCTCCTCTCCTCTCCTCTCCTCTCCTCCCTCCTCCCTCCTCCCCTCTCCTCCCTTGCCTCCCTTCCCCTCCCCCTCCCCTCCTCTCTCCCCTCCTCTCCTTTCCTTTCCCAATGCTTCTGCCATCGTCACCAAGAAAGGAATATTTCCACTTTACCCAGTCTGGTTGCTGGAGAAACTACGAATTTTAGTGTTTTTTTGGTGAACAATCTCCCTTCACGTACATATGAAACATCCAACTCTTCTATTTAATGCCTGCAACGTTTTGTCTATAAGTTTAAAAAGGACAAATGAGCATCACCACACACGTCGATGGCTTGTTGTTTTCTTATCTAGTTTAATCTTAAAATGGTTAATCTACTCTCGGGAGAAAAAAACAAGTACACATTCCCTGTTGAGATCTTCCGTGTTTGATTTTATTTGGAAGGAAACACACCTCCACCCTCCGGGTTCACCTTGCCTGCCCTTCCTAGCTCTGCAATCCTCTGTCTACACGGTACCCCAGCACACTATTTCATCGTTTCACAGCAGCCAGATGGACGAGTTTGTGTTATTCTTACCCCCTGTCATCAAATCCCAGCTAACTCCTCTACCTGGCCTGGGAGTAAGGCAAACCCTGACTTTACTACTCATTAGCTCATTTGCTACTAGGCAAATACACACGCGTCCTGACTTTGGCAAGCCTCGTTTTCTGCATTTGTAAAAGGAGTAAATTAGACTAGAATATGTCTCATGTGCCATCCAGTTCTAAAAGTTTATGTTTTCAATTATTTATGTATCTAGTTATCTACAATGTGCTCAGCAACATTAAATATCATTTAGGCCATTCCCAGCCCAGTGGCCTAACTATACCCACCCCCCCCCCACCCCCCCACCCCCCCACCCCCCCACTCCCCCCACCCCCCGCCACTTCATTTTTTCTGGCTCTAAGTCATTCAGTGCTGTCACACTGGTCTTTTCTCTGCTTCCAGTCACTTTTCTACACTCAAAGGTCAATTTTACTGTCTTTCTTACCTGTTAATTTTACTTAAAGCAATCTACTAAGTCCGTGAGATCCCAATTATAACATCAAAAGATAAGCTCAAACGAAAGAATAAACATGCACAAATTGGGGCGCCTAGGTGGCTGAGTCGGTTAAGGGCCCGACTTCGGCTCAGGTCACCATCCCACAGTCAGTGGGTTCGAGCCCCCCGCGTCAGGCTCTGTGCTGACAGCTCAGAACCTGGAGTCTGCTTCGGATTCTTTGTCTCCCTCTCTCTTTGCGCCTCTCCTGCTTGTGCTCTCTCTCTCTCTTTCTCAAAAATAAATAAATAAACTTAAATAAATAAATAAAATCTTTAAAAAAAGCTAAAAAAAAAAAAAGAATAAACATGCAAAAATAACCAGAGAAATCTGAAAAAGGGGAGTCAGAAGGGATAACAGCCCAAATAAATAATAAGAGCACACGATGAAGACACAATAATAGTTAAAGAAATTTAGTGCTGGTGCAGAAATATGATGTAGAGGTCAATCAGACCAAGCAAGCCTGGAAATAAACCCAAGAACATAGGAGAACTTATTACATGATAACATTGAAGCTTCAAATCAGCAGGTAAATTATAGATCAACTGTCTATTCATTCAGAACAGAAGGAAGCTGGACTATTTATAACGCATGACAAGATAAATTCCAGATGGAATAAAGGTGTAAATATTTTTTAAAATCATAAAAGTCTTAGCAGATGTGGATATATTTGTATACTATTTCGTGACATCAAAACATATATACTTTCTTTTTTTTAAGTGTACTTATTTATTTTGAGAGAACGAGAGCAAGCACGAGCAGGGGAGGGATAGAGATAGAGGGAGAGAGAGAAACCCATGCAGGCTCCACATTGTCAGCACGGAGCCCAACGCGGGGCTCGATCTCACAAACCATGAGATCATGACCGGAGCTGAAACCCAGAGTCAGACGCTTAACCGACAGAGCCACCCAAGTGCCGGTCAACACGTATATACTTTCTAAACATGGCAAGGAATCTGGAAGCCATAAAGAAAAAGATCATTTTGACTATAAGAATTTAAAAATATTTATGTGGAGAAAACAAACAGACAAACGCCGGGGACAAAGCCAAAAAAAAATAAAACCAATAAACGGAAAAAAAAAAAAAATTGCCTCATACGTGAGAGAAAGCTAGCTGTATTGATAAAGATTTCTTACAAATCAATGTGAAAAAAATCTGACCTTAAGAAAAAGTGGACAAAGATTGACCACAGGAAAAAAAATGTGGGATATGGCTGATAAACGAATGGGCAAATACAAATAGCACCGATGCTCTCAGCTTAGATCGGCAACTCTACGGACATGTGGTACGAGGGCAAAGAACGCAGGCCTTGGTGCCTCAGGATTCAACTTACCTCTTCAACCCTTAGCTGTGTGGCCTTGGGCAACTAACTAAACCATTCTGGACCTTAGTTTCCTCATCTTTATTGGGAGACATTCATAATGGACCATACGTCCAATTGTTTTACGAGAATTCAGTGAACTGATATCCGAATGGCTCTCGGATCATTGTTGGGAACACAGTAAGTGCAACATAAGTGCTCTAACTTTAACTCCCTAGAAGACAACTAGGGCAGGGTGGGGCAGCAGTAGAAGACCTGGGCCCCCATCCCGCGTCCCATCTGGCTGACGAAGGGCTATGGGGCAGTTTACCTCACTGGTAGACCAATAGCAGATAGGACAGGGGTGCCCGGGGGCCTCAGTCAGTTAAACCTCAGACCCTCGATTGTGGCTCAGGTCCTCATCTCACCGTCGGTGAGTTCGGGCCCCGTGTCAGGATCTGCATTGACAGTGAGGCACCCGCTTGGGATTCTCTCTCCCCCTCTCTCCCCCACTCACTCTCTCTCTCTCTCTCAAAAGTAAATAAATATTTAAAAAAGCAAATGAGGGGCACCTGGGTGGCTCAGTCGGTTAAGCAACCGACTTTGGCTCAGGTCACAATCTCACAGTTTGTGAGTTCGAGCCCCGCGTCGGGCTCTGTGCTGACAGCTCAGAGCCTGGAGCCTGCTTCACATTCTGTGTCTCCCTCTCTCTCTGCCCCTTCCCTGCTCATGCTGTGTCTCTCTCTGTCTCAAAAATACATAAACATTAAAAAAAAAATTAAAAAAGCAAATGAGAGAACGAGGTAATGCATGTGCCACTTAGACACGATTTCTTCATATTTAGTAAGCATTGTAATTTTCCCGAGGAAATTGTCCCGGGCACTACAACTTTTGATTTCGTGACCAACTTAATCCCCAGGAGGGGCTTTAAGAAGCTGGGAATCTCCTCCCCTTCGTGCGGTGGAGCGGGAAGTGGGGGATGGAGTGGGGGAGGGTGGAGGTGGGACGGTGTGGGAAGAGGAGGGATGGAGTGGGGGGCCGAGGGGGCCGCTGAGACTGAACACCTCTCTGGCCCCGAGGTTCCTGGGAAGGCCACACAGTTCCAGCGGACTCCCCATCTGCTCTGTGGCCAGCCCAGGCATCCCAGCACCCCGCTGGCCGGCCCCTGGTGCAGCGCTACCAACCCTCGGCATTAGAGACCCCATTGTCACCAAGCTCACCTTGCAGGGAGCCGAGGGCCCTGAACCGGGCTGGTTAAGCCAAAAGCTTAGGGACAGAAGCAGACCCAGAAGGGTGCAGCGCCTAGCGGGTTCTATCCCCAGTCTGGGATTTATCATCTTCAAAGGTAGTCCTCTCATAAATCATTCACTGATAAAGAGTTATAGGCCTCCCGGGTCCCGAGTTCATACTCCCTATAGTAAATTACAGGCTTTAGCGGGGCCCATTTATTTGTTTATTTATGTTTCCGGCTCCTAATTTAATGCTGAGGTTATCATGACTTCGCCTCCTTAAACACGCCATCTATCACTCAGAAGGGATTCAGGTCCTGGGACACATTTAGCTCAAGTGCATTGCCAAACAAATCTCTTTTCCTACGTCTTTGATGTTCAGGAGGCCTGTCCGCCTACATATCGATGAGAAACAAATCGCAGGGGGGAGCTTCGAGAACTTTTTTTCTGGACGTGTGTACATTTCCCGTCAAACCCATGCCAGGAACGGCGGGGACTTGCCTGTCGGTGTGATTGACGACGTTAAGTAATATTCTGCCCGGTGCCAGAACTCCAGGGTCCCAGAGTTACTACTCTTAACACAGCTCAAAGAGAAAGTTGCTAGAAAAGCTGTTACAGGGCCGACCGGGACTTGCTGTAAGGCAGCTCAGGGGATGGCTGGCCATATTTTTGTATGGAAAACGAAACAAAACAAAACAAAATAAAACAGAACAATCAGTAAATGTGGCTCGGCAGGAAATGCCTGGAAAATGGGGAGCAAGGAAGGAATGGGAAGGCAACGTGAATGCCAAGGTTGTGTTTGTGACAAGAAGCGTCAATGGTGGCATGGCCCAGCTATTTCCAAACCAAATGGACAAACAGCAGAAGGAAACTGGTGGGTGAAGGCTTTAAATAGATCTGCTGTTTTCCTAACAACCACCTCTCCCAAACCACGGACTATCTTTAGCTGTAGATCACTTGCTGTCTAAAGTGCACATCTGTATAACAATTTAGGCTCACGGTGCACAATCACAGATTCGCTGCAACCTTCTATGTGTGCTGTAAAAACGACCTGCGCGGAGCGTGTGTTTAAATATAAGGGAATGAAATTCCGAGAATATAAATAACAATAAAAGAGCGTATGACAGTGGCTATATTTACAGCCAACCGCTTTATTTCGGGTGGGGCAGGAAGAGGCAGGCAGGAAATTTTAGAAATATCAATAAATCTCTCTCCCGTGATGACAGGTTTAAATTGTACAAATCTATTTTTACCTGCTTCTTGACGTGTTATATAATTGTAAGGCTTTCGTGACGTTTTGGACCACAGAAAACCCTGCTGTGGTCTAGGGTCTCGGCAAGGCGGCACCCGCCCACCTCTGCAGGGTTAATTCTTCCAATATCCCATTCAGTCATCCTTCTCCTTAAAGAGTTCCTCGGGCTCCCTGTGGGCTACAAAATCAAGTCCAGAGACTCTGGAGACCTCAGCCAGCCCTTCATTTGCTCAGCTCAGCTCAGAGGTCTTGCCTCAGCCTCCAGTCTGTCCCTGGCATCCTGCTCCATCATGCAAAATATTCACTGTTCCGTGAATATGGCTCGTGCACCTGTTGTCCTTCCCAGTTCCCACCAGGTCGGTGATCAAATGATCATCTTTCTTGAGTTCCCCAGTGAGGAGTCAGCCTGGCTTCCTCCTTGCTCCTGGGGGTCTCTTATTCAGACCTGTCTGCAGTCCCCTAACACAATCATCCATTTATTTTTCTGTCACCTTTACTAGACATACCAGACATCTCGTGGGCACGTGCGATGTCTCATTTTGGCCATAATTCAAAATACCAGAGGGACCAAGATGAGCTTAACGTGCTTGATCCACAGCCATGATCTAATGAGAGTATTTTACAGCATAATGACATTATCTCGGTTGAGTGAAAATGCCCTTGGTTGGAGAACTTCATTCAGTTCTCTGAGCAGGATTAGGCAGGAAGCATGTTTTGAATTTGCACGGCCACAGCGGTTTTCTTAAAATGATGAAATCCATGTCAACGGCTGGCTTAAAAATCTACCCTCGTCTTACTTGACCTTCTCAGGAACCCAGAACTCCTTGTACCTTGTACCTTGTACCTCCTTGTTCCTTGTACCTGAGGAAACTGCATCCCAGGGCAAGTCCCCAGGGCATCCAGGGAAAACAGGGCCCAGGGGTGGGTGCTCTATTGTGTCTGATGCTAAAGCCACAGCTCTCCCCAATGTTCTTGAGGACCGATACAATTTCCCTGACATGGTTTGTAAAGAACTTTACTGATTGGCCATTGTTTATTTCTCCAGCCCAATGTTTGCCACCAGCCTCTTGAACACTAGGTCAGTTGTCACCCTGAGCCATTTTCTGTCCTCCTGTGCCCCGGGCCTGGGCGCGGATTTGCCCTGGGTTGGAATGCCCCACACCCCTTTCCCTAGCTCAGGCTACCACTCTTTGCTTTTTTGTTGGGGAACGATGGGCTCCCTGAGACCCCAGGATTTAGCACAGTATTTTGTATGCAGCAAAACTATTCAGTGGATTGTACTTGTAGGAGGGAGCTTGAATGAGGAAAGGTTAGGGAAGCTCTCCACTTTGTTCAGAATCAGGAAGTGATTTAAGCTTTGCGAACAGGAACTTCCAGACACGGTGGTGACAGATTAAAGGACAAATCAGGAAAGTGCATCCTGACAGGAGAGATGGTGAAATGCCACAATCTGGAAAAAAGCCTCAGATGATGATTATGCCCATTAACATAAAAGATTTTCAGTATCAGAAAAGTGTGATTATCCAAAAAACATTTGGTGAAGCTAGTTCATCAGACTGCATTTTGTATTAAAAGCATCAGAAACATAAGTATCTAACTTTGAAATAAGAAGATTAAATAGGTTGTACCTGCACAACAGGAAAACTGCCTCACTTAATTCATGCAAAGAAAAAAGAGGCCAGTCGCCACCTAGATATGGAACCAATGACAACAAGTATTACAAATACCCTAAATATTAAATAATGTAATTGGATTGTGTATTTGTTTACCGAGTTATTTTACTGAATCAACCTTTAAGGTAGACATTTACTCATACAAGAGGACACGGGGACTTGTCACTTACAGGTCATTGTTACAGTAGCATATAGGGACCATCGCTTTCTTGTGTGCCTTTATCCACACATCTCTCTAAGTATGTAATTTTCTTTTCTTTTTTAAGTTTATTTTGAGAGAGAAAGAGCATGAGCAGGGGAGGAGCAGAGAGAGAGAATGAGGGAATCCCAATCAAGCTCTGCGCGGTCAGCACGGAGTCTGCTGTGGGTCTCGAACCCACAAGCCATGAGTTCATGACCAGAGCTGAAAACCAGAGTCAGATGCTAAACCAACTGAGTCACCCAGGCGCCCCATAATTTCCTCTGAGGTATTGACTTTTTGGTTGTTTATTACTTTTGAGAGAGAGAGAGATAGTGCGTGAGTTGGGAGGGGCAGAGAGAGAGGGAGACACAGAACCTGAAGCAGGCTCCGGGCTCCGAGCTGTCAGCACAGAGCCTGACGCGGGGCTCGAACCCACGAACCGCGAGATCATGACCTGAGCCCAAGTCGGACGCTTAACCCACTGAGCCACCCAGGCGCCCCTCTGAGGTATTGATTTAAATAGTGAGAAGAATCCGGCTTATTAGTAAGTGTACTTATTTCTTCTTGAAATTCAGATGATGGTAAATCTTAGGTCATTTTCATTGGATGTCTTTAACTCATCAGGAGTTAGGTGATGTGAGTGACCTCTCTCTTCCCACAACAAGGCCCAGAATTCTATGTGAGGTGAAATATTGCCCCGGTATTCCACTGCCAGGAAATGCATGGGAAGGACATATTCTTCAGTGTGATCGCTGACAACTGCTTTTCACTGAGACCTGTTCAGTTGGCTCACTGGACCGGCATGTGATCACAGGAGATGAAAATGACAGAACTCAGACTCATAAAACGTACGCTTTAAAGTTGCGTCTTTACCAAAACCGAAACTTGGCCTTATCTTCTGACTGTTCTCTCTTTTAATAAAATTTTGTAGTTTCCCCTTCCCGTGGTTGGGGAACAAACCAATAAATGTGGGTCCAGAGACAACAGGGACGGACTTCTTATGGTAGTCTTGGAAGGATTTTTTAAAACTTTTTATCTGGAGGTGGAGCTAGAACTGAGCCTGTAAGATTAGATTTATGAGATGTTTTAGAGTTGCATTCTGCGTTTTCTTCTACAACCCTATAAGTTGAAATAATTAGCCTTGCCCTTTTGCAGATAATTAAGTAAGCTTGGAAAGGCTGAATCACTAGTCCCGGCCAGCCTGTGGCAGGCAGTGCTGAGAGGGTAATCTATCTACTAGGATGTTCCGCATCTTGGTCCTTAAACCTTTGCCTGAACTGGTAGGTAGGTTGTGAGCTACTTTATGTGATGAATCTGTAGATATTTTAGGCCACGTGGCAGACCGCTAAGGTTTTCTTGAGTCACTCGACAAGGAGCAAAACAACACAAAACAAAACCCTCTTCCTCTGCCCTAAATTGGCTCAATGGCCAGGGCCCTGAATTGAAGGGACGAAAGACGGATCGGTAGAAGACGTTTATTTCAGAGGCATATGGGGGGGGGGGGGGGGGGGGGAGGGGGGCTCAGAAAAATGAAACAAAAACCCCAAAGAGGCGGTCAGACCTGGAGATTTATATACCATTTGAACGAAGGGCAATGAATTTATAAACGACAAGGCAAAGGAAAAGGGTTTTGAGCTTCAAGGGGCAATAAACTTTGGGAAGGTAAATATAGGGCAAAACTAATGGAAGATTAGGGTTATTTTAGTAACGTTTGTTATGCAGATTCCTCTTCCTGCCTCTCCAGGTAGGTAGGAGTCATCTTCAGTGATTATGTCATTCTGATCTTCTTGGTAGGGGACAGGGGAGGGGATGCCTTCACAAAGGGTAATTTATGCACTGCTTTTAAGAAAAAAGTGGGAGGATGAAGCGCTTTTTCTGCAGTCTGCTGTTTCCCAATTACCTTCAGTTAGAAGCCATCCTCATGCCACAGTGGCATAGTGTGGGGTGGTCCCTAATCTCCATCCCACTCAAGTGCCAGAGTCTGTAATTCTCCAAGGCAGGGATCTTCAGTCACTTGTCCCAAACTGGAGTGCTCAAAAGGTGGCACTAACAGGGCCCTGGCTTCTGGGAATGGTAAAGGGCAAAGAGGAAGAGAGGACGAGGAAGTACGAAGGACAAGCTTCACCAGCCATAGTGTCGTCTCCGTGGGCTCTGGTCCGACCGAATCGTCATCGTCCATCTACTCCGGGGGGACCAGGATGACAAATAGTGCAGGAATCCACTAAATGTGTACACAAATGAATGCCCTGTGACCAGCCGATTAATTGTAAATAAAAGATGGCAAACTGAACTGGGGGCCATCGCGCCCACATGACTACGTCTATTGCCAATGACAATGTCATAAAAATTCACGAGAAAAGTCTCATGCGTTTAACATGCTCTAAGCAAATTGGTGCAGGGAATTAACCAAGTATCCAGAGGGTTGAAATCAAGCCATCCTCCCCCCCCTCACCCCTGCCATCAAACAGCTACAGCTACCACCATCACTCTCCCGTGCCACACGTGCCAGCCCCCCTCCCCCCACCGTCAAAGAAAAGCAACCAAATGGCTTCTGACACCTTTGTTTTGGCGTGTAAAGCCATTCGTAAGTCCCAGTCATTTGGGCGGGCTCACCTTCAGAGCCCACGTTTTGATTCTGCTAGTTTCTCTAATATTTGTCGGAATTTTAGAATTAACTTCATTGAGTTATAATTAAAAACATCGTGCAAAAAGCAAACCCAACAAACGCCCAAGGGGGCATCGCCTCACTGCTCTCCTATCTTACTATTCCAATATGGCGGACTGTGACAGACAGCTCTTTCCGGTGCACGTTGGGCTGGATATGCAAAGAATAAAACCTTTACATATTTACTTGTTTCGGGCTCATATTACCATACATACGCTGTCAGTTAATGTCTGTGAAACAGGAATAAAGGAACACTCAACTGTTTTACTGCTTCAAATCCCATTTACCTTTGCAGGCTGCTACTTTAACCCTTTCAGGGGCTTCTAACTTTCTGTGGCCCTGAAGCTCCAGGCCATGGGTTGCTGCCAGCCCCTGAGGCCTGAACACAAGGTCCCTGATCCACTGTACAGGCCAAATTCCTACGCTGATCTTCGCTTCCTTCACCCTATACGAGCTAATTTGGATCCAGAAACACTCAGCAGGTAATACATTTCTAATACATCTTGAAATCCTTAGGCTCAATGACCTAGAGTGCTATTTATTTATCCCGGGGCCTGGGCCAGGGGGGTGGAGGTGGGCAAAACATCAAGAAGATTCTGTGACTTTAATGTTGTACCTTGGGGCATTTTAGTAGATATCCTTAGGCAATAATAAGAAGGCTAACACCAGTCAGATTAGTAGTACCTCTTGAATATTCCACCCATTGGAAATACATACTATACGGTGCTCAAAAATATGTAATAAAGAAGTAAGATTCAAAGATGAACAGGTTCTGGTTCACACATTGGTCAAGATCAAGAACCAAATTAGCCAGAGGACTTCCAAATCCTCTTTTCATCTAGTGCCGCACGGTCAAGTCAATAGTGAAAGACAAAACGTCGAACTAATTAACTGAACAATTCAGGCCACAAAATCTGCTACCGTGAACTTTCTGAGCTTTAATGCACAGCTTTCAACTTCACATTGTGGATATGTATCTGAAGATACAACGCGTTTCCAGCCTGTGTCTTTTAAAATATGCAACACAAGGGCCGCCTGGTGGCTCAGTCCATCAAACTTCCGACTCTTGATCTCGGCTCAGGTCACGATCTCGCAGCTCATGAGTTCAAGCCCTGCGTCAGGCTCCATGCTGACAGTGTGGAGCCTGGTTGGTATTCTCTCTCTCTCCCCCTCTCCCTCCACCCCTCTTTCACCCTCTTTCAAAAATAGACAAATAAACTTAAAAATCAATAAATAAAATGTTTAGTCCAATTCTCATCATTCACCTTAGTGCCCCTTCCGTATTTGAGAAATTTCTGGTTAATGTGATGCCTTCCCATGGTACTATCTAGAACAGCACTGGACCGCTGTCGTTCCTTTTTCAGCATCTAACTCAACAAGTGGGAAACACCTTACGAGCTGCTACAATGTAAGTGTGACGTTCATCCTGCGGTGCTGAGTGAACAACGCGATCTGAAAAGGGGGGTTGGCTCGCGATGCATCACTAGGACCCCGAACTCAGGTGTGAGGACAGAGGAATAAAATCCAGATGAGAAAGTAAATGGCAAAACAACATTTCGTGGGTCTACAGGTGTAATCATCACAACCCAAAGAGTCACATGACTACTGCTGGCTACTAGAGTCTAATATGCTACCAGCCCAGAAATAAAAGGTTCAACCACACCTCATCGTTAGCATGACAAAACACACCGAGAGGACAGTGTGACCCTGAGCAAGTCGTCTGTCTTCTTGAACCCCAGCCTTAGCCCCCGTGAAATGGACTTCTCAGCTTTGCACAAATCCCAGTACCAGGGTGAGAGCCAATCAGCATCCGGAAACTGACAGGTGCACACAGGGTTTTTGATGGCCACCAGCCATTCTTTCTCCTTTCCACTCCCTAGATAAGTGTTCCAGACATGTGTCGGAAGAAAATAAATCATGTTAAATTAATGCTGCATCCTTCCAACCAAACCCCGTGTAAATATTTGTCTATTTTCCTAGGAAAAAGAGGGATAATAATAGCAGCAATTAAAAGAGTGGTTACAAGGATTAAAGAAGAAGATACACGGGGCGCCTGGGTGGCTCAGTCCGGTGGAGCAGCCGACTTTGGCTCAGGTCATGATCTCATGGTTCACGGGTTCGAGCCTCTGCATCTGGTCCGCTGCTTTCAGCGCAGATCATCGGTCTCCCTCCCTCTCTGCCCCTCCCTTGCTTGCATTCTCTCTCTCTCTCTCTCTCTCTCTCTCTCTCTCTCTCTCCCTCTCGCAAAAATACATAAAACATTTAAAGCAAAATAAAGAAGATACGTGGATGGTACCTGGCGCGTATGATTGTCATTACGCTCAAATAGCTAAGAGAAAGCAGAGCTGGCATCACACCCTGTTTGGAGTTTTCTGAGATGAACCACGGACTGTCGCACCGCTTGCTACAGAGAGGAAAGTCAAGAAATTGCAAAATAACTAGGGAATTTGGTCCTTGACCATGATCACCCCGGGGCAGCTCTTCCTTTTCACTGAATGACAGAGCAGAGAGGGGAGCCAGGAAGTGGCAACGTTCCCAGGATAGTCACAGACACGAATCAACCTTGTCCCAGGTCTCTGTGTCCAATCCACCCGGCAGAATGTCTGTCCCGCCTACGTCCTTGCCGCCAGGTCAGCAGCTCTCCTCCAGAGTGGGAGCCACCAGCCACACTGCCCTCCAAATCCCATCGTTAGAAAGGCATCCGGCTTAGATTTTCGTGTTTCTGAAATGTTTTCTGAGCCCCCCAGTCCCAAGGTAAACGTGCTTTTGAGCAGTTACGCCAACACTTTTTCCTGAGGAGCTCAAAGGTCAGTGCTATAACCCAGAGCTCTGACACGGGCAAAATCTATTAAGTAATTTATCAGCGCTCACATTTGCCTTCTTACTGTTTTCCCTGAGCTTCTACCGTATGCTAATTTCGGTCTCAGTGTTTGAACATGCAGTGCCCGTGATTGTCGAAATCTGGGCTCCCTCTGAAGCCCATTTGAAATCTTGACAAAAACACGATCACACGCTGACCCTGGTTCAAAGCGACTTTATTTGTCCCTGAATTCTTAGGCACTTGAAATATCAAAAATTAATCATGTTATTTTACCTGAGATGTTCAGCATCTCCATCTTCCTATGTGTGCATGTGTGTGTAGGATCAACCTCCTTAGCTAAAAGATGCATTTCTCAAGGACAGAAACCCTTGTATTTTAGTCCCGTGCGTAATCCTTAATATTCTGTTCGTGGTATAAAACCTGAATATATATTGTGTATGAATGACAGTACAAACTCTGTTACCGGTAAAATGAATATATTATTTTAAGAATCGCCCTTTTTAAAAGTAATATAGTATGGCAGGAAGACTACATTAAAAAAAAAAAAAAACAAACTTTCCTGGATCCTTGGAAAATGTTTCCAGAAAAAATGCCCCTGTCATGTAGAGGTCCATCTGAGGCATTACAGGAGATGTGTGCAGGGTTTTCTTTAAAATATTCCAGCAAAGAAGAAAACAAAAAATTAAGGGAGGACCATTGAGGCTGGGTGTTGGGTACGTGGCTTTACCTTTATATATGTTTGAAGATTTCCAAAGTAGAAGGAATAATAAAGGAAGAAGAAAGAATATCTCCGAGACAATAGTGAAGCATCTTCGTTAACCGCTTAGAATCCAAATGATGGTGGGGATGGGTGAAACAGAGGTTTATTAACATTCCCAAAGCAGGAGCCCCAAGCAGGCTGGGTCAAGAACACAAGTGCAGCCATCCCAAGAGTGTTCAGTTCTTTCTATGGATTCTTTGAAGAACTGCTTTATCACCAATGATTTCGATGGCCCAGAAGATGATATTTTGTAGAAAAACAGCCGTCAGGGGGCGCCTGGGTGGCTCAGTTGATAAAGCATCAGACTTCGGCTCAGGTCATGACTTTTAAAATTACTTTAACGTTTATTTATGTTTGAGAGAGAGAGAAAGACGGAGTGTCAGCGGGGGAGGTACAGAGAGAGGGAGGCACGAAATTCGAAAGCAGGCTCCAGGCTCTGAGCTGTCAGCACAGAGCCTTGTGCGGCTTGAACTCAAGAACCCTGAGATCATGACCCGAGCGGAAGTCAGACGCCGAATCGACTGAGCCACCCGGGTGTCCCTCAGGTCATGACTTTTAAAATAAGGATTATGTGGTCTGCAAGAAGGACAGTAGAGATATGGAGGAAAACAAGGGAGGTAAGGGAAATTTACAATGGCAAGTCGACAGAGGAGGAAACTCGCATCTTATACCTGGTGGTTGGAACGAAGGCTGATGGCAGCTGGGGTTGGGGCTAGTGGCATCCCCGGTGGTCACAGGTCAGGAGTGAGCCTAATGCACGTGCGGGAGCGTCTGCAAGGATCCTGGGAAGGTGGTGCCTCCTACCTTTGACAGGCAGAGTGGAGGCGGGTGGGGCTACGACTGGGTCGGTGTTGGAGGAACCCGTGGGAGGGAAGAATTCTCTGAATTTCACTGGATAAGCAGACCCTTCAAGTCGCAAAATACGTATTTTAAGACATGTTTATAATTAGTTACAGCAAGCGTAGGATGTTTGCACAACATAGGAGTGCGTCAGGATTGGAAAATGTTAACTTTAGAAATATGTGTGATAATTTTATCTATCAATCAATCTCTCCAAGTATCTAGCTGTATCTATAGAGCAAAATGGCTGAGGAAACTTTTAGGATTTGGCAGTGATAAAAATGGAAGCAAGGAAGGATTTTAAAGGAATCATTTTTTATGAAAAATACTACTTACATAATTATTTTTAATTAACTGGACTGTTCACAGGTTTCTTTTTAAGCTTATTGTGAAATGCCATTTTAACATCTTTCATTTTCTATTGTTTTGTCACTTTGTATTTATTGTGTATATAACATAGCACGAGCAATCCGAATTTAATTCTTGCCTCATCCTTAATATGAAATGTTTACATTTCACGTCCTTATAAGAGTCAAGCATGCAGACAAATTTGGAATACAATCTTTGAATTTATTTTAAGAAATAATTAATTCAGCCTCTTAAAGTTGTAAATAAGACATAACATTTTTCTGCAATGTTTTGTATCTTGGTTTAATTAAGTTCATAGTGATTTAATTATTGTAGTGATTGTATGTGTGAAAGAGGCAGTTCCTTTAATCTTTGTGTATTTTTTTTTCTTTTTAAAACCTCTTTCTTCATCTGCTAATTAGGATAACAATACCTCCCTGACAAAGCGTCACAGAATCCAGGGAAGATTTATAAATACTGTGCATTTAATGGTTCTTTGACAGCTATAGAAATGGAAGACAAATGTTGCGTATCATTAACAATTTTCTATCCATTTGGTACCGTATTTGAATGCTATTTTAAAAATCTCCCTAATCTCCTTAGCAAATCGCTGGCATGTTTCCATTCATATGTGTCTTATTTGAATTTTCCCTTGAACACTGAAGTTGTCATTGACTATGCACTGTCCCCTTGGCATGAGCGACCATCTGGGGACCAGGTTCAAAATGATGACTGAGCTGCCTTCTACTTCCTCAAACATAGATAGTTCACTGAAAATGCTGGTGAGGACAGCTGTCAAATGTCCCCTCTGGGCCAGACAAGCTATACTCGGGAGGACCACGATAGGAAAGACGTACCCTGTGCTTAATTAGTGCCTATGAGGTTTGACCAAATTTGTACAATCCTGCCTATAAAACACCCAGGAAATGCTTTCAGATTATTGGTTGCATTCCTGAATTCTATGTGGTTTTCAAATAACTCATTTGACGCAAATGTTCTACCCCAAAAAATGATGTTAAAATGCGTCCACGGTTGCAGTTAAATTCTGAATGACAAGGCTGTCCTTAGGATTTAGGCATAATTCACTGCTTCGGATGATCAAACAAGGACCATGTGTTTGAACTACGTAGCACTAGTTACGTCTTTAGACGTCATACCCATACCATGAGGCATGCCTCCAAGGACAGGACTGGTCTAAAGTGATATCAGGGGCGCCTGGGTGGCTTGGTCGGTTAAGCGTCCGACTTCAGCTCAGGTCACGATCTCACGGTCTGTGAGTTCGAGCCCCGCGTCGGGCTCTGTGCTGACAGCTCAGAGCCTGGAGCCTGTTTCAGATTCTGTGTCTCCCTCTCTCTCTGCCCCTCCCCTGTTCATGCTCTGTCTCTCTCTGTCTCTAAAATAAATAAACATTAAAAAAAAATTTTTTTTAAAAATAAAAAAAAATAAAGTGACATCAGAATTTAGGTCACAGAACAAAAGCCAGAGAAAATGACCAAATCCTTAACGTATTTCTATTATAACATGTAGCCTGGAAATAATGATAACTCTGTAAATCATACTGCCTGGCAAGAATCGGTCATAAGCAATGAATTCTTGGTAAGACAGGAGTAGAAACGCAAGAACATTTTCAATACCTTTGATTAGATGTTTCAGAAGGGAGCCTCCCTCCAGGAAAACACCTTTTAAAAACGAACAACTCTGCTCTTTCCATTTGTTCCTAAAATCCAACACCGATGATTAGTAGTTACGCCGTGGATGTTAGTTACACCAATATTTGAGTCCTATTAGAAAAGAGTGCTCAGTTCATAAGTTTCAGACCCGCCCCCCCCCCCAAACGTGGACATTAACCACAGGAAGCCACATGTAATCCCTCACACATAAGATACCTCACATGTAGACACCTTACTGATACTTCATTTATAGTTGTTGACATTTTCTGGACATTTTTTTTTTTAACTTTACTGAGATACAAAAAGCTGTTACGGAATTAGTATAAACAACTTAATGCGTTTGGAGGTAAGTATACACCTATGAAACCACAGTCTATGTCATTAACATATCCATTACCTCCAAAAGTTTCCCACTTCCCTCTTTATTATTCTTATTACTGTTTTGTCATGAGAACACTTAATATAAGATGTACAATATGAGTATATTGTTAAGTATACAATATGATATTGTTAATTATAGGCACTATGCTATCGAGTAGCTCTGTAGGATTTATTCATCTTGTATAACTGAAACTCTGTACCTTTTGACTAACATTGCCTCTCTTTCCCCTCCCCCTGGGCCCTGGCAACCACGATTCCACTCTATGCTTCTGTGAATCTGACCATATTAGATTCCTCATATAAGTGCTTTCATGTAGTGTTAGTCCTTCTGTGTCCGGCTTATGTCACTTAGCGTAATGTCCTCCAGGTTCCGGGCATTATTAATCACGCTCATCTGTCCCAGGCAAAGAGTAAGAAATTTTGTCCAACCTTCTTTTATTTTTACCTTCCCTGTCTACCAATGTACAAGCGCCTGGTCTCATTGTGACTTGTCTCTCTGTGAGACCATTAATCTCACATGTGAATCCAACATACTTGCCTTCTGGCACTTTACAAATCATACCTTACTATAATGGGAAAAGTAGTTTGAGATATTTCGCTTCCAATAATCCATAGTTCCTAATTTTCCCACCATTGGCTAGATAGGAGAGGAATGGATATAGTCTAGAAAAAGAGTGGGTGCTTAGCTTTCAGTTTATATACATGTATATGTAATTCCTTGCTATGGCATATATATATATGTATGTATATACCATACATATATGCTATGGCATATATATATATGTATATATATATATACATATATATATATGCCAGAATTTTCTAACTTCCCTAATTTCCAAGATTTTCAACATTTCAACATTTCAACCCCAATTTTCTTTTGCCAAGCAAAGCTTGGAGTTCCAAACACAGTTTTATCAGGAGTCAAGACAGAAGCTTTAATCATCAATGTGTGACTTAATCACTGTTCCTCACAACTAGGCAGGAACAGCAGTGTGGACTTGTCACGAACTGTGTGAGGCATTGTTACGGGCTGAATTGTGTCCCCCCTCCCAAATTCATATGTTGAAGTCCTAATCCTCAATACCTCAGAATGTGACTACTTTCGGAGCGGTCTTTCACAGAGGTAATCAAGTTAAAATGAGGTCACTAAGGTGGGTCCTAAAGCAGTAAGACTTGGGTCTTTATAAAAAGGGGAAATTTGGGGATACGTATGCATGAGGGAGAAGGTGATGTGAAAAGGAAGAAGGTGTCTACAAGCCAAAGAAAGGCTTAGAACAGATCCTTCCCGCATTGCCCTCAGAAGAATCGACCCTACCAGTTACTTAATTTTGGACATCTAGTGTCCAGAACTGTGTGACCACAGCCTTCCGTTGTGTCAGTCATCCTTTGTAGTGTTCTGTGACAGCAGCCCCAGCAAACTGGTACAGACATGTAGGTCCATTCAACAAACCCAATTAAAGGGTCTACTATGTACCACATCCAAGGTGGGCTTTGGAGATAGAGCCACGAATATCATTCCTACCCTTATAGAAGTTAAAACTTAGTGTAGAAGACACTAAGCAAACCATGTAACCTAACTGTGTGTGGGGGGGGGGGGGGCGGGGGTGGGTGTGGGGGGGGTGGTGTGTGTGTGTGGACCACGCTCAACATTTGGAGCTGCTTTCTGCCCCGCTCTGTCCATGACCATTTGGGAACTCCTCAGGGCTCTGGGGTCAGGAGATGCCCTTGAAGTTAAGACTTGAAGGACAGGAAGAGAAGTCTTGGTGAAGAGACTGGGAAGAGTGTTCTAGAGAAAGGGAGCGGCTTTTAACAGCTCTCCCACGTTTTTCCAGGAAGTTCAGCCCATAGCCAGGAGGGTGTCAGGGCTCAGGTACGAGCCTGGTCTCTCAGCTCCCATCGTAACTACACTGTGTGCCACGTTCACTGACATGTCCTCAGGAGGGAGATCCCAACGGCCGAAAGCAGCACACTGCCACTGTGTCATCATGAATCAGGTGCATGGCGAAAGCCACAGGGACAGGCAGCCATTTGCTGAGTACAAAGTACACGCATGACACTGCTGAAAGCCATGACGGATACAAAGATGAAAAAGACGTCCTCCACTCATTCAAAATTCACTGGATTTCGACCAGGAGGGGACACTTACTAGTTGTTCACTTGGTAGTGATTTGGTTTCCCACACGCCTGTTGGGATCTTCAGTGCAAATATCACTTCAGGGCTTCAGGGGATGTACGACATGCATGGCCATCTGGTATCTCTTCTCGAATCGGCTTGGGTAGTGAAATACTCCGCTAAGAAATTTCCGCATAGTGGAAAGTCCCACACCTGGTTCAGTCCCGTATCGTAACTGAAGTGGCCAGAAGCACTTCTCTGTGTGCATGGCCCTTTATTTTAGGCATGGCTGAACATCACTCATGGGTCCAGATTTGGAATTCCTGGAGACCGTCAGAATCATGGACAATAACGTCTAATTTCATCATCAAAGACGCTATTTCATCATTTAATTAGACGCCACTTAAATCTGCGCTCGGGCCCCAGCAATGGTGAGTTGGAAATGGAGTAAATGCTTTACAAAATAAGTTTGCCTCCCTTGGATGCGTATGCCAAGGATGACATTACAAGCAATGCAAAACTAAGCCTGGCGGAGAAAATATTTCTCGAACTTCATTTAAATTAACATTTGTTTATAGTCAGGCGAGAGCTTTCTGCCTCTCCCCAGCTCAAAGTGAGCCCTGAGGACTTTTGATATGTCCCCCAGTGATTTAATTAAAAGATAAGGGGACGCTGGGAAATAGGAAGAAAAACACTTTGATGGAAGGGAAACGCAGAAATGAGGAGGAAGGATGGGGAAAGAGCGGAGGACAGGAACAGGGCTGGGTGGGGGTGGGGGGACAGCTTCACTAGAAACAGATTAACTAACAGGAAGCGGTGGGAGTACATGAAAGGAGGAAACATCACTTAAGATCCACACAGGTGATCAACACATTCCTGAAACCACTTCAACATATTAGGAAAGCCTATCACTCTGGCAAAAAAAAAAAAAAAAAAAAAAAAAACAATCAAGATTATGTAGACCTTTTTCATCTTTCTCCTATTATGCTTTGGTGTCCTCTTACCGAGTGAAAGCCAACAGATGCACAAACCATAGAGGGGATCCGGAGGCCTCACCTGAACCCCTGTGGTGGGTTTGCACAAGCGGGAGCCCCTACCCACAGGTTCCCGTGCTCGCTGGGGCAGAGGAAGCGTAAAGCAACACCCCCAGCAGGACAGCGGAGTCTGCCGGGCCAAGTTCCCTACTTTTTAGGCTATTCTCGAAGCCAAAGGCCCCTCACACCCCAGCGCTGCCTCGATTCCTATGAAGCCCTCACTCCAAAGCAGAGGGGGCCAGGCAACTGTTGGGTATGAAGAATAACTCGAGGTAGAACCTCTCAGAGACTTTCCGAGGCCGCCTTCCAGCCACGGGCCAAGCAAAGGAGAACACGCAGCCATCCTTTTCTCCGGGCACGAAGTTAAATGGATTGCGCGTATGAATGAATGAAAAAAATGGATGACTGTATCCATTTTTTCAGTTCTGTTCAGTTTGTCATCAGTGACATTTGAGGGAGTTCATGAATGGCAAACATCAGGCTTCGAGGATATAATTATGCCCTGGAGTTGTGTTCAAGTAACTAAGGGCAATGTTTAGATGATATTTCTATCGAAGTGGCTCACATTAAAACCCTACCAAGACCATATCATAAATGTAAATTATAGGGGAGATTGCCTATTTGTGGAAATGAACTGTATGCAGCTTTATTAATTTTTCTGACAATATTTGCATCCCATTACTGGTACATTTATGATTATAATCATTATCTACGCGGTACTGATTCTAATCCTGTAATATTTCAACCGGATTTCACCAACCAGCCAACGCTTCTGACAATATTCAATGTTATAATGGTAATAGAGATAAAGAACTCTATCATAGGGATATACATTTAGAGGAAATATGTAGGGTGAAGGAAAACATAACTCAGGATTACAGACAAGTGTATAAATAGAAAACAAACAAAACGCCTCTCCAACGTACCACGATACAAGGTACTGTCGTACTCTCTGCATATAACTTCAAAATAAGAATTTACGCTAGAAAACAGTAAAGCAAGTGAACATTTTCAATCATCTCCATGATTCCTTTTGAAAGACACTAGTGCTGGGGCGCCTGGGTGTCTCAGTCAGTTGAGCGTCCGACTTCGGCTCAGGTCATGATCTCGCGGTCCGTGAGTTTGAGCCCCGCGTGGGGCTCTGTGCTGACAGCTCAGAGCCTGGAGTCTGCTTCGGATTCCGTGTCTCCCTCTCTGTCTGCCCCTCCCCTGCTGGTGCTCTGTCTCTCTCTCTCTTAAAACTAAATAAACATTTAAAAAATTTTTAAAAAATAAATAAAATAAAAGACACTAGTGCTGGGAATTCTAGCCCTTCTGGGCCTTTTTTGACTGTTATCTTCATCCTCTTAATTCAGAGAATCTGCCTAGATCTGTCTGGGTTCCTTTTTCCTGCTCAGTGGCCTGGAAACTTCTTCAGGACAGTAAGCTGGGCCAGTTGTAGGGCTTACCTTGTTTGCTTCTCGTCACCCAGAGATCACAGTCCTTCACTCCCTGATGCCAAGTGCCCCGAAAACCATCGTTTCATGTACACTTTGGTGATTTCGGCTGTTTCGAGAGGAAGGGTAGATACAGCTTCTACTGTTCCTTCTGGGTTAGAGGTGAAAGTCAGAAAAAAAACTTGGAAACTTTTATGGGGTAAATATTTTAAGTTTTTTAACGTTTATTTATTATTGAGAGACAGAGAGACATGGAGCATGAGCAGGGGAGGGGTGGAGAGAGGGGGAGACACAGAATCTGAAGCGGGCTCCAGGCTCTGAGCCGTCAGCAGAGATGGACACAGGGCTCGAACCCACCAGCTGTGAGATCGTGACCTGAGCTGAAGTCAGACGCCCAACCGACTAAGCCACCCAGGCGCCCCTAAAAGAAACTTTTTAAAAACAAAGGGTTGAAGTTTTCTTTGTGTCGTTACCAAATATGATTGGTTACCATTAGCCGACCCTGTGGATTTTTTCTTTATTGCGTGTGAAGAAAGGAAAGACTCACAGGAACTGTTTTCTCCAAGTTCCCCAGAATGAGAAGTAGGTCACAGGCAGCTGAGCCATGTGTCTCTTCAACCTGGTGGGACTTAGAGCAAAAGAAAGGTATTTTGAAAATATCTAGTCTTAAAGTAACATATATTCTGAAACTTAGAATAGCTTCACACCTCGCTTGAAAAAACGATAAGATAAAAGAAAGCTTACCTTCTATTCTTACATCAGTCTGAGCCAAAATGCCTCCCCAACCAAAACAACAATTCAGTGTCTATTATCCAAACTCTTCTTGTCTCAGTGAAAAACTGACAAATGTCTCAACTGCAAAAGAGTTCTTTTCTCTTTCTTTGTTATGCTCTCCGACGATCCATATCCTAACTGCATCTCTATTTTTGCCAGATAAGTACAAATTCAGAGAAAAGGTGATGGCCAGTACAGTGTGCTAATGAATCCAAGCCAGAAATCAAATTATACTAGTTCAAACATTTTTTGAAACGGAAACATTAATCTGACATAAATATTTGTGGAACACGTCCGTTGATTCTGTGGGTTTCCCTTGACATCAGTAAATTATTTAGTGCCCTCAACCCCACCATCGTGGTCCTGACCTGACTCTGCAAAGGTGGGATTTATTTCTGCATCTATTCTCATATGTGAGCCTCAAATATACAGTCACCAGACTGAAGCTTCTGAAGATGTCTGCAGCCTTTGGATTTAGAAGATTCTCACTTGTGCAAATAGGGATAACCCTGGGGATCCGATCTAGGGGTCCTGTGCCCCCATCGTGCCAAAAAGCAGCGTGCAGAGAGAAAGACAGGATACTGTGAAGTGATGTCAAAACACCAGAGATTTATATGCAGAAACAATAGCCCGTGAAGAATTCCATTATCTGAGGGAAGGCAGATGGGCTGTCCCTCTCTCTAGTCAACTGATCTCTCTGTGAGAGAAAACTGTCCATCCACAGCTTCTTGTCCTTCTTAGCGCTGACTTTGTTATTGATTTTGGCCACATTTTGCTCACTATAAAATGCTTAGTGAGGATTTATACACAAGACCAGCTACATAATTTGCAAGGCCCAGTGCAAAACAAAAATATGGGGAGTCTTGTTCAAAAAATTAAGAATTTCAAGATGGCGGCAACGGAGTACTAAAGCAAGCACGGGGCCCTGTGTGCTTGCTCAGCTCTTAGGGCGTGATCCTGGCCCCGATCGCAGTGTGTGTTACTCAAACACGGGAGTTGCGATGGATGATTTTGTTGTGACCGTAAGCCCTGTCTTTGGGGATGCTCTTGAGCATAACCACATGAAACCAGTAAGACCGAGGTTATGCAGTATCGTTTTCTACCTGCCATTGCCAATAGCAGAAGGTTGGAAAAAGACATCACAGACTACAACTGGCAGCCCAGAGAGCAGTGGGTTGACTGATATGGCTTGAAGGAGTGCCTGTTATCAGAGAAAAAAAATGCAAAAATCAAATCTGGAAAATGGTGTTTGGATCACAGAAGAGCTGGTTATTCAGGAAATCATGTTCCTTTGTTAAAATTTGTTTGTTTTCACTAGACGATTGTGGGAGATTGACTTCTGTTTCAACCTTACGAGACCTCACGTTCTGTTTTATAAAGCTTATAACTTACCACGAAAATAGCATAAAAAACAAAAGAGGCTTACAACGTACAAATGGAACACATGTCATTATTTCCTTTTCTCCTAATTATCGTGCCTTGCCGTTGGTGTCATTATATGCATATTTTACTTATAAATCTTTTTACTACAGTCTCTAACAGAATCGTTCCAAACTATAACATGCAAAAGGGGGGCATACTTATGCGCAAAAAATTTTTTGGGAGTTTTCGTTTTCATGCTAGTTTTCAAAGAACGTTCTCCAGATTAATTTTATAGAACTGCGTAGCTGTAGAGGCAGTGCAAACTTTTCATCTCACCCAGAATAGAAACATTTTAAACAAGATTCCCTGTGTCTTTCTGGTAAGTGATGGGGCACCTAGACATTCTGTGCCACATACGTACCCTCAGATCCCCTCTTGACCCCAAAATTGCCCAAGCCTCTCGCCAGCAGGCAGTTGCTGGCAATGTCTAGCTCTTGGAAAAGCTCCTGGATGGCGCAACGGCTCTTGCTGAAATTGTAGCTTCTGGAAATGGTGTCCAGGGTGATTCTGGAGTGTCATGAAAATTGGTTTCACCACCTGGATCGCATGCCAGATGAGTAAGGACGGAACATGAAAAAGGAGAGACCGTTCTGGAGCCTGCAGAAAAGTTGTGTGGAAGGTTTATGGCTCTATGTAGCCTTTTGCTCCCCCTGAAGAAGAAAGCCGAACACGGTTTCAATGAGAAAGTTTTCAACCACCGTCATGTTCTTTCGTTCATTCATGTATCAAACACGAAAAATGCAGTGGGCTCAAGACATTCGCACTTCTGCAAGTGGAAATACAAAGTAAATATTTTGTCCTCAAATTAAAGTCTACTATGAGATAAACCAAGAAAAAAGATATAAATGGAGGGCGGCCTGGGTGGCTCAGTCGGTGAAGCATCTGACTTCAGCTCAGGTCATGATCTTATGGCTCATGAGTCCGAGGCCGACATTGGGTCAGCTGGAGTCCCACGTCACGTGAGCTCAAGCCCTGCTCTGGGTAAACACAAGCCTCACTTAGGGTGACCCTTGCTTCTCTCTCTCTCTTTCTCTCCTTCTCTTTCTCTCTCTCTGCCCTTCATGGGATTCTCTCTCCCCCTTTCTCTCTTTCCCCTTGCTCATTTGTGCTCTCTCTTTCTCAAAAAAAAAAAAAAAAAGAGCTATGATCAACAAAACTCATACAGCTGTGAGAGGGGGAGCCATTGGGGAAATGTCCAGACTGAAAGGACAGGTGGGAATTAACCAGATGAACAGAGAGACAGGAACGTGCCTGAAAGTTTCAAGCAGGACCGGGGAGCGGTGACCCTGCCATGGGCCTGTGACAGTAAGCAGAGCTCAGACTCTGGAAGCTTCTAATGTCCCAATAACACCTTTTTTTTTTTTTTAAACTTTTTCCTGAAATAATGAGACACTACGGAGAAATCTCAAGGACAGGCAACTGAGAATATGTCACAGACACGATTAGTCCCGGAAAAGGCACCAGCCTAGCATGTGGCATGTCAGCTAATCTGGAAGTTAATTAAGAGGAAAGGGGCCGCACTAGGGCAGCAGTTTCTGGAACTTGTCTGCACCCTGGAATCTCCTGGGAGAACTTCAGACTATGCTGATGGGTCTCACCCCCCAGAGATGAAGCTGCCCCGTGGCCTGAGATTTGGAATTTTTCCAAGGTCTTCCAGCGAGTCTACTGTGCAAGCAAGTTTAGAGACTACTGCCTCGAGGGAAATGTAGCATTAGAAGGGACAAGAGCAGGGGTGCCCGAGTGGCTCAGTCGGTTAAACGTCCGACTTCGGCTCAGGTCATGATCTCGCGGTTTGTGAGTTCAAGCCCCGCGTCGGGCTCTGTGCTGACAGCTCAGAGCCTGGAGCCTGTTTCCGATTCTGTGTCTCCCTCTCTCTCTCTGACCCTCCCCCGTTCATGCTCTGTTTCTCTCTGTCTCAAAAATAAATAAACGTTTAAAAAAAAAAAAAGAAGAGACAAGAGTAGAGAAGAAAAGCACCGTAAAAGCATTGGTGGAGGAAGAGGAGAGGGCAAAGGAGAACGAGCAACCATGAAAGGTAGAGAACAGGGGAAGAGAACTTTCTTCAAAAACAGGGAAGGAAGAGGCGACATGGAAGGATGCTCGACTGGAGTATAAGGATGAACCAGTAACCATCGGATATGCCCTTTGGAAACACTTGGGTGGTCTTGCAGGGGCAGCTCTAAATAGGTTCTAGATTGTGTTGGGTTCTAGAGGCAGTGGAAAATGGTAAGGCGGAGATTATTTTCAACAAACTTGCCTACCAAGGAAGGACCCGGAGACTTTGTTTCCCAAACTACTTCAGCAGCAGTAGAAAGACAGGTCTTCTCCCCTCCCACATGACTAGTGTCCTTCAAGCTTATCTATACCGTGTATTTTCTCTATACGTCACCCTCTACCCAAGTGATCCCCGTAACTCTTACTCTGTAAGTCTGGTAAAAAATTTTTCGTCGCATTTAACTGTGCTGACACATTAAAACCTTTCTTCTACTGTTAGTACTTTATTCTCGGCTCTGTCTTCCCGTTGGCAAACGTAAGTCCTATCGCTGGAGAAAGTGGTTAGAACTTGGCATATAGAAATGGAAATGAACTTGTGTGTGCTTTCATTGTTAAAGGAGCCCTCTGTTGCCTTGGAAACCACAGTCTATGTGGAAGAAGCAGTGTATTCTGTGGGTAGATGACAGAGCAATCAGGTATGCTATGTGTAAACATTGTGCATCCGTGTGAAGACGCATTGGCCAAACTTTGTTGGCAGAACGATTAGAATTTGGTTTTGGTGTAAGTCACATGTCTGCTAAAATATATTTGCAAAATGTTTCTTGGGAAGAGCGAATATTACAGGGAACATAACTTTGTGAGTTTTCCTTTGAACCCACGCCTCACAGAAAGTATCGCCAAAAGAGGGAAAGTGACCCAAAACCTAAGCCACATATTCAAGTCTTCTGTTCATCAATTGTGAGTATTCTAAGACGTGTGAATATTACATTTGTTCCCTCTTCATTACTGTTAAGCTCATAGATTTACTTTGTAAGTCACAGCCACTAAGCAATAGGAACCTGATGGGGAACAAAAGTATTTGGGCATCTTGAGGGAAGATGGAAAAAAATCATAAGCCGCAGTGGCTGTTACGCACTTGGGAAGACAAAAGACTGTTCCTATAAGTCACTTTGAGGAATTTTAGAAAATAAGGTTTCAAAAACGGCAGCTTTAAAGGCTCTGACCTGCATAGGGTCACGTCGGTGATAGCCTTTCATTTATGACTTTCTCTTATGAAGAAAAAAGCACTCTTGTAAATAAATTTAATATATCTGTTTGGGTAATGTCTCCTCCTTTTACACAATAAGGATATATTAAGTAATCATTTTGTTCTTGGTATACGAATACAAGATCATAAGACAGGACCTTTCCCCTCAATGAGCTTACGTTTATGTATGTGTGTGTGTGTGTGTGTGAGAGAGAGAGAGAGAGAGAGAGAGAGAGAGAAGGGGGGGAGAGGGACAGGGAGAGAGGGAGGGAGATAGAGACAGAGAGAGAGAAAGAGAGAGAGAGAGGTTCATAGTTGGTAAGTCCAATGAAATACGGACGGGGTACACAGTGGTCCACAGACAGGAGCAGTCAGTTCAACATGGGAGAAATATAGATATAAAGTAACAACGACAACAGCAACAATAAGCTTCTATCAAGAAAGGATCTGAAAATTGGAATTTTGAACTTAAGTAGTCTTTGCCAAGTGAGAGTGGAGTAAAGATTTTTAGGTCGTTTTAAGAGCTGGGTGCTTAACGCCATTTAAGCCACGATAGAAACATTTCATTATTAGTTCAGTCTTTTGTTAGCAGGCCTCCCGGTGGCTTGAAAGAGTCAAAGTACCTCCTTAAATGCCTTTATGCAGAGGGGAACTTATCCAACTGATGGCATCTAACCAGGTAAAAGCATTTGGTGACCATTTGTTCATCCTTTTTTTAGCTCTGTAAACTCACAGTGACCTCGTTTCTCTCAAAAGAAGTGCGTGTTCTAAAAATCCTTTTTGCTCTGATCTACTATATTCATTCTTCTACCCTTTTAAAGAATAGCTATGTGTGTGGATGTTATAGCAAGATGTGTCAAACAAGGGAAAAAGAATATATATATAGGAAGAAATTAGGCTACTACAAAGGAGTAAAAATCATTTCTCCATTAGTGGACTAATATCACTCACTTTTGAATAACTGCCTTATATAGGCCACTGTATGCAGACAGGTTTTGCTGGGTTTTTGTTTATTTGTTTGGTTCAGTTTGGTTCACCTCCACTATCAAGGACCTTAAAAATTAATCAAATTATAGATAGACAAATCCCAAATAATAGAAATCATCTCAGCATGGTATTAACTTAAAAGTATATATGTGCACACACCCTTAGATATAAAGATAAATAAAAGATATATAATATAGTATATAAGGATTGGAATTAATATATATTATTAATATATATATTATATATGCTTATATGTAATATATAATATAAAGATATATAAAGATTAGAATATGAAAGTGTTAAAAAATATAGTTATTCAAGAAAGCTCCTTGAAGGAGATGTGTATTGATTGGAACACAAATTAAATAGGAAAAAGGGGACTTCGGCTTTAAGATAATATAAAACACATTTTTTGCATGCTCCTTGCTTAGAGTTTAGCTCAACAGAGCAAAGGGAACACAAAACAGAATCTCCAACTTCAGTAAAACCCAAAACACCTGTTACCTCAAACTGCAGAACGTAGAGCAGGAGTAGGAGAAGGAATTGATTTAGCAAAGTGCAAAATTTAAAATGTAAGTCTTTGCAGAGACAAACACTGTTACGAAACAGAGTTAAGCTTACAAAGTTTGTTTAGTGTCGATCATTGGAACCACAGAGTACCATGGAAGGTGGGAGCGAGGCAAGGGGCTGAAAACGGAACTGGTTGAAAATCTAAGTAAGACGTGGCTCCGTCCCCACCCCAGCCAGCACAGTTTGGAAGGAGAACAAAATGATAAATCAACAGACCATGGGACAAAGAAGGCGTAAAAAGGAACATCAACTTAATATCTTCAACATTTGACTAAAAAGACTTTTAGTGAGGTGGGGGAAGGGGGAAAGAATATAAAAACATTGCCGAGAAATTAGAAATGAAAATTGCCTAGAACTGAAAGATGTTAAGTTCTGACCCAATCATGAAATTTCAGAACGTGGAGGGTAAAGAAAAAATCTCTGAATATCCTAGGGAGACATAAAAAAAAAAAAAAATAGATGTCACCTACCAAGTTTGGGAAATGAGAAAGTCATTGAACTTCTTAGTAGAATATTGAATTCTAGAAGATGATGGAGTTATACTGTCAAATTCTTAGTGAAAATGATTTTTTAACCAGAAACCTATACCAGCTAAATTATCATTCATCTGTGAGTTAATGAGATATCAGACTAGAAATGTCTTCAGAAAGATTTATCTCTCTCCCTCCTACCCTGAAAAAAATTTAAAAAATAAAACAAAGACCAAAACAATGTGCTAATGAAGACAGATCCCAGAGCAAAAGAGTTGTATGTAGCTAAGAACACTGCTGCTCAAACTGCCTTTGGAGAAAGACCAATTTTTATTTTTGTTTTTATTTTTTACTCCATTGTGGACTAATACTTTTATAAATTACAATAGGAGTGAATTTCAAAAAAAAAATGATTAATGACCTGGGATACTATGACAATGTCAAATTGCTATGAAAGTTTCTAAAACTCACTTTTAATTTCTGTACTTATTCTGTTACAAATAGGAAGCGAATAGTCCTCCCACAGGTACCAGTGTAAATATAGTATTAAGATAGGAAAGTAAATACAAGGAAACAAATATACAACAAATTGCCACTGGGAATTGGATGAAGAAGTCAAACAAGTGAAGAGGGAGGAGGCAGAGATCACTATTTTTCATGTAATTATTTTGCCCAATGAAATATGAACTCTGAAGGTGTGTTTTGTGAAAATTAAAAATTTTAAAAATTATGAAGCCAAGGGAACTATAGTGAGGTAAGTGGGAATAGGTGAAGCTGTCTGAGTTATAAAGCGGCTCAGGGGATGAGTCAGAGCTAAATGTTAGAGGAAGGTATATGAAATGACAGATTATGTTTGACTAGGGCTGAAAATCCATGGCGATAGGAGGGGAAAATTCATTCACTCATTCTCTCGACAGAGATTTATGAACTGCCTGCTTTGGGCTAGGTACTATTCTATGTACTATTGAAGATACAACAGGAAAAAAAAGTCTTGGTTGCTATGGAGATTTTTTCTAGTGGTAGGGAGCCTGACCACAACAGAGAGGTAAGTAAACTATGTGATCTATTAAGTGGTTAAGTGTTGCTGAGAAAACAGGGTAGTAAAGGAAGATGGGGTAGAGCAGGGTGGTAATTTTAGTTCACCATGATTCTGTATGCAAGTGATGCTGTACCTTTGAACTCATGACCAGGGAGTTTTACCCCTTCTTCAATAAACTCTAAGAAGGAGAAATACCCTGGGGGAGTACAGGGAATAAGTTTTTGTGGGATGAGCATGCTTGGTGTAATATTTTGACTGAAACTGATACCATGAATTGAATGCAAAGGATGCTTCAAAGTTGAGCCTCTTATAATCCAGGAAGAAAGTTGACTCTTCACATACAAAACAAAAGTCAGTATTTCCTATTTGAAATCTAAGGAGAATATTATTACTGAGACTAAAAGAGAAAGGAACTGAGAGTAAAGGAGAAAGGAACATATGATGACATATGTGCCCTTGAAGTCCAAGGAAACAGAGTAGACATCAGATCTAGAAGGAGCCACAGGACAGTCAATACTTGGTCCCCCTTTCCCTTCCCGCAGTTTTGGGAAGGATGAGATGGGGCTGAAGAAGAGGGACACATTCTTTCTCAGCTCCCCATTTCTGCCAGCCACCGTCAGGCACTCTACATAGATTTTCTCATTTAATTTGGTAGCCCTTGAGAGTGGTATTATTTTCTCCAGTTCAGAGGTAAGTACGCTCCCCCTAAAAGGGTAAGTGACCACATGGGATGGGGGGCGGGGGGTGGGGGAGCAATCTCTGAAAACCAGAAATCAAGCCAGGTCTATGTCAAAAGAATAGGAACAAAGAGGAAGCGGATGCATCCTGAAAACAAGGTAGGCATGGTGCCATCCACTTTCCTTCCTCTGTGGCAGGTGATGTAGTAACACCCTCTTCCACCCACCCCCCACCATCCCTGCTCAGGACTGTCACATGAAGGAACAGAGACCGCAGTCCCTGCAGGTCCCAGTTCCCCACTGCCTAGAGGTGTTGAGATGGTGGAGAACCAGACGAGCAGGTGGGAAGGCTCACACATGGGAGGACACATCTCTTCACACTCCTGGAGTAGTTGAGCCAAGAAAAGCAAATAATGCTTCAAAAAAAAAAAGTCAAGTTTGATACCAATGCTTCTATCATTCCAAATTTCTAGCGGGTACAATTTCTTTGTATCCTTTCTCTCGACCTAGTTTTATTCCAAATGGCTGACGCCAGAGTTCCTTTTTATCATTCCTGCTAGTTTATAACAAAGGCTTTCCACATTGGTTTGACTAGTGTTTTGCTTAGACCCTGGTCCCCAGCACCAACTGCTTGCAAATTATAGTCCTTGTGCTTGATGTGAACAGGCACCAAGGATAGAGCAGGCTGGTACTATCCAGTGGAGGCCACACAATCATCAGGAAAGAAAGGGCTACTGAAAGTACAGAGACAGGGGAGCCAAAAGGTTCGCAGAGGAGTCAATGGCTCAAAAATCTTTGGAAAAGCACCATTGTTTCCTTCATTGAAAATAACAATGTTAGGTGTTAGGGGAATCTTTAGAAACAACATTCTGGGATAAAGTCCTTTATACATTGCTCATCTTCTTTGCTGGATTTCTGTTTGTTAAGATTTCTACGGTCTCATCCCTGGGAGAGTGCTGGTAAATGCAGGGAAAACAAAACTAGTATGAGCGTCTTACGCAAAATGGTACCAGGTTGGTCCCTTCCTCTCTTTCTGGCCTTCTCTGTGATTGTGAATAATCTGTAATTATTTACTCTGATTGCTTCCCCTCAGTTATGGGCTAAACTGTGTCCACTCGAGATTCATATGTTGAAGCCCTAATGCCCAGTACTCAGAATGTGACTGCATTCGGAGGTGACGTCTTTAAAGTGGTAATTGAGTTACAATGAGGTCATCGGAGTTTCAAACAGAGAGGGGGACAAACCATAAGAGACTCTCAAATACAGAGCACAAACTGAGGGTTGATGGGGGAATGGGCTGGGGGAGAGAAGAGAATGGGAGACGGGCATTGAGGAGGGCACTGGTTGGGACGAGCACTGGGTGTTGTATGTAAGCGATGAATCATGGGAATCTACTCCCAAAACCAAGAGCACACTGTATACACTGTATAAAGCTCACACTGTGAGCTAACTTGACAATAAATGATATTGAAAGTAAATAATAAAAATTAAAAAAGAAAATGAGGTCATTGGGGTGTGCCCTAATCCAATATGATTGATGTCCTGATAGGAAGAGATCAGGACACAGACATGCATTGAGGAAAAGCCATGTGAAGACACAGGGAGAAGGCAGACATCTATAAGCCAAGGGGAGACCTCAGGAGAAACCAGCCTGCTGACAGGTCTGATTTCTAGCTGCCAGAAGTAGGAGAAAATAGAAAATAAAATTCCATTGTCTAAGCCACCCGGTCTGGTTACTCTGCTATGGCAGCTGAAACACACGAATGCACCCTTCCTTCTAAAGCCTTGATCCACTAACGTCACAGCACAATCTGCTAGAGCTAATATGACAGCCTTTTATGAAGGAAAAAATAAAAGGGAGTGGGTTCCAGTCTCTTAACACCGTCCAGAGTTTCATGACCTTTCACCCTTCAACTCACCACCTGTCTTCATCTGTGGTTTGAAGACGGTCAGTTGGTTCGTTCTGGGTAGGATTGAGTCTAAAGGAAAAGGAAAGGCTCTTCTACAAATTTATCTTTGAGGGGAAAAGGGCCGCGGGAAGTGAAATCGTGGACCTTCTGTATGGGCAACTACCTAGTGCAGTCCCTCAAGGCAATTCTTCTCCTCTTGGCACCGAAATGATAAGCAACGTAAATCTGAGCACGGTGGACGGGTTCCCCCACTCAGCGGGTGAAAATCAGATAAGTGCTTCTCCCCCAGGTCCCATTCACCACAAATCTTAGCTGTACATCGACAGCAATAAACACAGGAAGTGAAGGCACCTGGGTGACTTCTGTGCCATCTTTGGTAGCATTGAAATTTTTAGGATGAGTGTCGATGCCTTTCTTTTTTCTTAGCACAAGACCCCAGTCATGCTTTGTGCAAATTGATATGCATAAACACACACACACACACACACACACACACACGCACTAACTTGACTGGAAAGAAAGTGGATCGTATTAGGGATCTTATCACCTAATGTAAACAGCTTCATGACAAAAGCAATTAGGCTTTAATGGTTACATAGTCCTCAATTCTTGATCGTTTAATGGACCCGAGCTTTATACGCAAGTCACAAACCACATGTTGATGAGCCCAACAGAGTACTTATCACCGAGAGATGGTACGTTCAGAATAGAGATGTCAGAAGCCGCACACAAGAGTTAAAGTGGAGTTCTCTCCCATTGTTGATTTAAAAAAATAAAAGCTTAATAAAGTCAGCATTACCACACAGTCTCACTGACTAGAGACCAAGGAGGGAAAAATGATATCAGCCTTTGTTTTGCCTTAAGAAGCAGCAAATTAAGTGGTAGCTTACGAACTTCCCGTACGTAATCTGAATTTGGTATTCCAGTGCTATCCTGCCAGCCTTTTTATGTCTCTATGTATTCATCAGCTATTTAAAAAAAAAACAAACAAAAACAGAATCAAAAACCACCAAAACTGCATCTGGTAGGTGAACTTTACTTCTGGTCTATGGAGCCATTCTCACCCAGGTTCCCTCATGACCAAAGAATTGGAAAGAAGCATAATGGATGATCAGGTGGTCTCACAAAAATTAAATTACCCCCAAAAGCATAATTTTCAGAGTGTGTGTGTGTGTGTGTGTGTGTGTGCGCCCAGGTATTCCACAATACCGTTTAGAAGTTCACCCTTAGTCTAGCCAATCCACGAAACAAGAATCACCATACTCTTCATATTCTGATGCCTGAAAGCTGACGTCAGAATGGGTCCTACTAAGAAACCAATTCATACTGATCATTTCCAGAGTGGAGAACTTTCTACTCCTACAAATGCCGGAACATCACTTCTTAAGAACAAACCATGTTTGGCATTCGTGTGGTGCTTTATAATTGTGAGGTCCTATATACGTTGCTGCATTTGATCCCGAAAATGACTGTAGGAGTTTTTGAAGGCAAGTGTGAGTCCCCCAGTGTCTGAGGATGAGCCTTCCAGAGACATACTCTCAGCCAAAGATTGAAATGCAAGTGATTTACTAAGGAAGTGTTCCCAGGAGCGACTGGTAATGGGCAATTAAGACCCGACAGGGGAAGAAGCCAGGCAGACAAGTGGTTTTAGGGAAAGTCCCGGGCTCAGCCTGATCCCACAGAGGAACTGTGGGTGTAAATGCTGCTTTGTAGTCTGTACTGGCTGAGTCAGTGTTCTGGCATCCATTGGGTGGTAGCTAATGGTGCCCATAGCACGTGCCTTCCGCTTATGTCCTACAAGAGCTCTAGGTGCTGTGTTAAGTCAAGAGTAGCAGCGGTGGTTAAAGAGGCCCAGGGGACCTAGCAGAAGCAGTGACAGTCTCCTCCACCCACCGGCAGTGGAGGGACTTAAGCCTCCCAGAACTCTTTATTCACCGGGAATTCCCAGCTACCGTGTGGAAAACATTTTTTAATGTATCACTATGTTTTTTTTAATGAATTTTTATTATTTAAAGTCAACACCAATTAATTACACATCCCATAATCTGGAGATTCACCTAGATGAATTAAGGCATCTCTCAATACAGATGAATCAAAGCTGCATTTTACACACTATTTGTCTACCATTAAAACCAAAAAGAGCCAACAGTATCAGGGGACTGGTGCACTGCTTCCATGGTCAATACATCTATATGGTATAGCCTAATGACATTGAGTAACAAAAGTCAAAAACGTAACAGTTTTGGGGTGCCTGGGTGGCTCGGTCGGTTGAGCATCTGACTTCAGCTCAGGTTATGATCTCCTGGTTCGTGGGTTCGAACCCCACGTCGGGCTCTGTGCTGACAGCTCAGAGCCTGGAACCTGCTTCGGATTCTGTGTCTCCCTCTCTCCCTGCCCCTCCCCCGCTCATGGTCTGTCTCTCTCTGTGGCTCAAAAATAAGACAAATAAATAAACGTTAAAAGCATTAGACTTTTAAATCCAATGAAACCAAATACAAAGATTAAAAAGCTGACTGTTAATCCTGAGAATAAAGAAATCACAAATGTGAATAAAAGAATCTGAACCATGACCCTCTCTCTCTCTCTCTCACCAAAATAAAGATGAAATGCAAAACAAAACCCACACGATTTGAGTTGGTTGGCTAACCATCAAAGTTTAACCCAGAAAATTATGAAGGACTCTTTTCCCCAGATACTAAGAATATTTCAAGAGTATTTGCAAACCATTTTCCAGGATAAAAGGAAGGAATTATCCTAACAAATTAAAGTCCAGGCCAGATGGCCTCACTGATGAATTCCACAAAACATTTAAAGAAGAATTAATGCCGATCCTTCTCAAACTCTTCCGAAAACTTAAAGAAGAGGGGATAAACCCTAACTCATTCTACGAAGCAATATTACCCTGGACTAAACCCACAGAAAGACAAATACCGTATGATTTCACTCACATGTGGAATCTAAAAACTAAACAAATGAACAAACAAAATGCATAGATACAGAGAATAGATTGGTGGTTATCAAAGGGGAAAAGAGTTGGGGGTGGGTGACAAGAAATAAGTGGGTAAATTTTATGGTGATGGTTGCTAAGCAGACATATTGTGGTGTTCACCTCCTCGTGCATACAAATATCAAATTATTATATTGTACTCCTGAAACTACTATAATGTTATATATCAATTTAGCTCAGGAAAAAAAAAGAAAAAAAAGCATACTGTATATAGGCCAATCCCCTTTATGAATATTTATGCAAAAACCTCAACAAGTTCCCAGCAAACCAAATGCAGCAGCATATTAAAAGGATTACATGCCATGACCAAGTGGGAACGCACAGAATATCAATCAATGTAATACACCACATTAAGAGAATAAAACAAACCAACCATATGGCACATCAGTTGACACAGAAGGAGCATTTGACAAAATCGAACATCCTTTCAGGATAAAAACACTCAGAAAACTGAACGTTTCCCGACGTGATCCAAGGTAATTATGAAAAATCTACGGCTAACCTCATACTCAGTGGTGGGAGTTCTTGAAGTGCATCCACAGTGAGACATAAATCAGTAATTCATTCATTTTTTATCACTGAATAATATTCAGCTTTATGTGGAAGAAGCCCTACACAAAAGATCACATACGGCATGACTCCATTTGTAGGACATATCCCAAATAAGCAAATCCATACAGACAGAAGGCAAGGGAGTGGTTTTTTAGGGATTGGGGAGAGTGGAGAACAGGGGAGTAACTGTTTAATGGGCACAGGGTTCCCCTCTGGAGTAATCAAAATGGTTTGGATCTAGATAGAAGCGCTGCTTACACAACAGTGGATATACTAAATACCACTGAATTGCCCACTTTACAACGGTTCACTTCATGTCAGGTGACCGTTCATCTCAATCCAAAAGAGAAAGGAAGAATCACGCTTCTATTCACTCATTGTAACAAAATCACATAAGCTCAGGTGGATGAAGGGAACACAGAAGAAAGGTTTCTCTCTAACTTAAGTAATTCTAATTCAGGAATCCCAGGCCAAACACCTCAATTCTGGAAAGGACTTCAACATCTGGTTACCAGCCCACCCACCTGGCCCTGGTGTAGACTTCCACTCTCCTCCGCTCTCCCCCGCCAGCAGACCGGCCCCCCTGAGACAGACCATTCCCTTCCTGAATAGTCCTACTAGAAAATTCCTTCATGTAATCAGCCAAATGAGGGCCTCCCTGTGTGACACATATAAGAAGTAATGAATTTCATCTCACAGTTGAAGTGGGGTCAGCTTTGCAACCTCCCGGGCTGGCACCGATGATACATTTTACGAGGATATTAACCATGCTATTCAAAAGCAAGTTCACATTCAGAAATAATCATTTTGATTTCCCGGTTGGGGTTTTTTTGTTTGTTTGGTTGGTTGGTTGGTTGGTTCTTTGGAGGTCAAACAGACTGCAAACGTCCAGGTCAACCCACCCAGGGATGCCTTCTTTGATAATTCATTTCTTTTAAGTTTAAATTCTCAACAGTTGTGCTGAGGATTCTGACCTAGAAGTCGACTCCAGGCATCACTTCCGATCAAAGACAAGACTGGGAAAATAGAGGAATGAGCCCCCAGCATCGAACTGTAAGATGAGCTATGACGTTAAATGAGCCGGCACATCAGAGAAAACAATAACGATTAAATTAGCTGTGAAACCAATGCTGACACACACATTCACACTCATGAAAACGCACACACACACGCATTTCATATACTATTTCATTTAATCTTCTCAACAACTCCAAAAGGTAGGTACTATAGTGCTCTCATTTCACAGATGGAAAAATTAAAGCAGAGAGAGATTTAGGAATTTACCAAAGGTCAGGCACCTAGAAAGTAGTGAACAGTGATACCAGCTAAGACCTGAGGGTGTTTACTACTGTGATATCTTGTGTGAAAGTAGAAAAGACATCAGTGAGGAGTCAGACACAGGCCCTAAATTCTAGCCTAGGTGTTGCTATTCACTCCCTGCTTGCTTTGGGCAAAATCACTTGATTTGTCACTTGGTGCCTCTTCTTCCTCTTCTCCCCTCTCCCTCCTCCTCAAACACTACCTCCTCTCTCCCTCCTCCCTCTCTCCCTTCTCTCTCTTTTTCTCTAAAACAATAAAATTGCACCAGATTATATCTTTGGCCCAAATTTTCCCTTACACAGTTTGTAAATCTATACTATGAATAGTTAAGTACACGTAGAATGTATGGAGCAGGTGTCTCCGAGAATATTCTTGGAAGTTTCCTTTTTCGTGATGAAAACTCATTTATATAAACTGAACTCGAAAGGGTTTGCCGTTCTTATGGAAAGAGGAATGTAAAATCTCAAGAACGTGAGCCATCTTTGACTTTCCTTGACGTGTAGTTCAATCGTTTCCCCATATGAGGCTGAAACAGATAAGCAAATTGACCGGAAGGGATATGCTCATGTTGTTCTGGAAAGTAAATGTTTTACATTAACCTTAAATAAGTTCTGCTGCTGACATTGTTGATTTTTGGTTCCCGTTGTGTAGTTCCTTCTTCTCAGTGGCTGTCGCTGAATAGTTTTGTCCTGTTTTTCTGTTTGTTTGTCGTGTTTGTTTCTGTTTTTGTTTTTTTTTTTTGCCCGAGAAACAATCATCCGTCATGCAAAATGAGGACCACGTGACTCAGCCATTGAGAAGGGGTTGGCTTTTCCATTTCTCTTTCATATCTAATAACCACCATTACCATTTAATACCTATAGAGATGAGCCTTGAAATAAACAGTCTTCCAGATTTCCCCACGAACTATAATCATATCTCAAAATGAAAAATCGCATTTTCATTTTGAAAGATAATTGCCGTTGCTAAGATGTGAATGAATGAACAAACCACAGCTGTTTCTTAAAGCGTGTAAATGTCTTCTTATCATTTTCTGTAGCTGCACTTTCTTTCCATCTAGCACAATTTTCAGACATTTTAGTGTCCCCAATCACCTCTCATTGACACAGACATAAATTCCATCTGATTTATTTACTAGCGGAAACGACAAGCCCCTTTCATAAGGTTTGCTTGCAACAAAATATCGCTGTAACAGCGCACCAAAAAACTACATGCACAATTAAACGCATAAAAATAAATTTCCAATCACATTTAAAAGCAAAGGCCCTAAGAGAATTATTTGTAAGTGTGGAGTGAGGATGGGCCGTGGGGGCAGAATTGCGTACGTAAGCAAATGCAGAGGATCAAAAGACATACTTCCCAACTCCTTTAACCAAAACCCTGAAGCAAGTATGGCTTCCCCAACACAATAAAAAAGTGATTTCACTATGCATGACATGGGTGATGGACAAAATGCCAAAAACTCCGTTTCCTCATCATCAAATGGAATAAAAATTCCAACTCTGTAAGGTTGTTTTGACATTCAGATTAAATAATAGATGCTGTTAAAATATTGTGTAAATTATAACAGGCCACAGCAAATGTATGGTAATGTAATTGTCAAGATACTGCATCATACAAAGCTTTTATAGCTCATGTAACATGTTAAAGTGACTGATCGGGGCGCCTGGGTCAAAACTCCAAGGTAGTATTTTTAATACTTACATTCAAAGGCAGGCTGGTGAACAAACTGAAGACCCATTTTCAGCTCCCACCCCAAGCAGAAAATGATCGATTATTCCTGACAAATGGGCTTTCAGTGACCGCCCTTCTTGTTATCCCATGTTCTGTCATGATGCTGGTACTAAATTTTTGTAAGCGTCTCCTTGTAGCATAGTTTAATTGCTTCCTCTATCCTTTTTATTTGTGGTCATCTGAAGTCAACCCCGGAGGCTTATTTCAGTGTGGCAAACAATCTTGGTAGGAGTATGTCATAAGTGATATTGGGTACTCCGTAATGAATCACTGTGAATTACGTGACTTCACACAGACCCATTATTCTAAAAGTTAAATCGGATCACTGTATGGAAATGGGGACCACCAGACACACCCACTAAAAAGGTATATTTGTAATTATCAGATAACCTATGGTGTGATATAACCGGCACCTTGCCAATATCTTATTCTTCAGCAACTTTCACTAACGGTCTTCACATCCCTTATTGATCCTTGTCTGGGTCACTCAGATTATTGGGCATTGCAAAAGGTTGATTGTCCAAGTATTTCATTATTTCTGAACAAAAAAGCTGCTGCATTTGCTTGCTCATATTCTCCCATTAAGGGGAGCTTTCCTTCATTGCCTAGGGGTGAACCACTTTATACCGTAGCTTTCTTAAAATCGGGATGCGTGCATTTTTGTGAAAATGCTGTGTTGACACTTTCTGGTAATAAACAAGAAAGTGTCCCCATAAGAACATTTTAGATTCTAAGTGATATCAGATTCTAAATATATACAATATATATTTATTAGTTTTATTGGCATAAACATGAAGTCAATTGGATCACACGCTCATTAGCCTAATAAATATAACAATAAAACCCATCAGAAAATATAAAACATCAGGTTTCGAGAACTTTGTCTCAGAGCTGAAGCATGACACTCCATTTCCCCTTCAACAAAAGTTTGTCTCTCTTGCTTGCAGTGAATGTTCCTCAAGGTAAACTTCCTCCACACATGCACACCCATGTTCTTCTTCCTCCCTGACAAACAACCTCACGTGTCACGTATCGGTATGCCTATGTCGTAAGTCTCTCCATAAAAAGCAGCACAACCCAGGAACGCATGTGGTTAGTCTAATCAGCCCCAAAGAGTGAAGCTCTTCACGTTTTCGTATTACGCTACGAATGCAACTTGCAAACATGCATCTGGAGACACCGTTTTTTCTGCGAACTAGGGCAGTTTCGTTCAGGCGTGAATGGGCGTGACAGGAATGGGGGTGACGGCGGACATCACAGTCCCTCTAGGCAGAGTCCCTGCCTCTCTGTGCTTGTGCCCTGCCTCTGTCTGAACCCTCCCAGGGGCCGGGGAATGGATGCTCACAGACTCACCCAGCAGCTTACTCGCTCTGCAGAATGACCAAGAGGTAAGGACGTTATCTTTTGTACTGAGTGCAAATTTGTGTTTTGGTAGTTTTTGCTGATTCACCTAAGTCCACTTTCTGAAGCAATACAAGTTTAATACTTCTTGTGTAAGAAAGCTGTTCCCTTACTGATTTTGACTATTTTTTTAAATGTTGATTTATTTATTTTGAGAGCGAGAGAGCGAGCAAGTGTTCACGTGTGAGCCAGGGAGAGACAGAGAGAGAGAATCCCAAGCAGGCTCTGCGATGTCAATGCAGAGCTCCCCGCAGGGCTTGATCTCACAAACCATGAGATCATGACTTGAGCCAAATCGAGCGTCTGTCGCTTACCCAATTGAGCGACCCTGGTGTCCTAGCTGTTCCCTTATGTTAAAAGGAGCTCATTCCTCTGCACTGTTTTGCGTTCTCAACTTTAAGCTGTGCGTCTAAACTTCCTCCTACCATTCATTATGGAGCGTCACTTCCAGATCATTCTGTAGCTTTGGCGGCCTCCTCAGATTGCACTCCTATTGCCCATAGACCTACCAACAACGTGATACCAGAACCCTCCCTGCATGGCAGGGTACAAAGTGCAGACAGATGGCCCGTGAGACCTGTGCCCTGGCTTTGGCTTCCCTCAAGTGCACTGGGTTGTGATGTGTTTTGTCAGTGATGATAAGAGAAATGACCAAGCTCTGAATAAGGACCAAACTCCGAGTCTTGCCAACATCACCTTATTGAACTCCTAAAACAACGTTAGAAGTAGTGTGTTCATTTTCTATCGCTGCCATAACACATCATCACAATTTTGTCAGCTTAGGACAACTCCCTAGGTCGGATGTCCTGGGATGGTTCTCAGGTTAAACTCAAGGGCTCTTCAAGGCTGTGCTCCTTTCTGGAAGCTCTTGGGGAGAACCTGTTTCCTTGCTCATGCAAGTTGTTGGCAGAATTCGGGTCTTTGCTGTGATAGGGCCAAGGTCCCATATCCTTGTTTGTTGGTATCAGCTGAGGGTCATCCCTGACTTCTTTGGGCAAATCCTTCTCTGGGCAAAGCCACTGCCTCCCTCCCCTTCCAAGCCGGGTTTGTTCCCTCTTATGATGCAAATCCCTCCTGCCTGTTCTTCCACCCTTAGAGCTCTCCTCAGCTCTCCTCTTCTGTCTTCCTCTTCCCGTTTTGAAGCCCATGTGATTACACTGAAACCATCCAGACAATCTAGGATAATCTTCCTATTTTAAGGTCAGCTGGTTGGCATCCTTAATTCCATCTGCAACTCAATTCCCTTTGCCAGGTAGTGTAAGTCCTCCTGGGCCTAACAACGGGAAGTGAAGATCGAGAGGCATAAACTCCTGCTTGCGACAAGTAGGTGTTAATGTCTCCACGTCACAAACAAAGAGCATTGAGGCACAAAGAATAGCAGCTGGGAGCAAATCTAGAACTATCCTTCTTGGACCTGGATTTCAATGCACCTGGTAATGAAGCTCCAGTTTAAGAACCAAAACGAATGAACTCGTAGAAACTTAAAATTGTAAATGTTCAAAAAGCAGCGATGTAAGTTCAGGTCTCAGTTTATTAGTGTGTTTGTTTGATTATGGCAGAATGGAGAGGGACCCAGCTGGACTCACCTGGTGGCAGCTGATAAGATTACAACACTAACCACAGAAAATGGGATTCCTGGGCTACCCCTGGGGAAAAAACACGCAGCCAGAAGCCTCCCTCTTTGCCTGAGCTGACATCGCTGTACCTGTTGGGACCTAAAGATAAGCAGTCACCTCCCTGACCAGAGAAAGCAGAACTCAACAACGAGACCTACTAGATACCAATACAGAATCCCATCTCCCTTCTCTTCCAAGAGCATGCCCCAAGGCCGGCCATGCTGGTGGGATTGCAGGGCACGCTCCTGTGTGCTCGAGGGGGTGACCAAGGCAAGCTTGCCGTTTAACATGAAATTGGTCTTGTGTTTGTTCCTGGGAACGTGCGCAAATCTCAGATCTTAAGAAATGCGCCTTGTCTCGGAACTCTTGTGCACTGCTACTGGAAATGCGAAGTATGCAAACACGATGGAGAACAGCATGGAGGTCTCTTAAAACACTGAACATAGAATTTCCATATGGTCCAGCAATCCCACTTGTAGGTACTCATCCCAAAGAGGTAAAAGCGGGGTCTCAAAGGGAAATTTGCACACTGATGTTCATTGCAGAATTATTCACAATACTCAAGAGGTGAGAGTAAGCCGATGTCTGTCAAAGGACAAATGGGCAAAGAGAACAGGAGGAAGGCACACAGTGGAATATTCTTCAGCTCGAAGAAGTATAGAAATTCTGGCACATGGTACACCACGGATGAAGCGTGAGGACATTAAACCGAAATCAGCCAGTCACAAAAGACACATATCGTATTATGTACTCATGTAAGGTGTCTAAAAGAGTCAAACCCATAAAAACAAAGTAGAATAGTGGTGGCCAGAGGCTAGCGGAAGAAGAAAGGACGGGGAATTCTTGTCCAAGGGGTAAAGAAGTGCAGTTTTACAAAATGAAAAAGTTCTGGAGATCACAACAGTGTGAATATAATTAAAACTACTGAACTGTACAGTTAAAAATAGTCAAGACGGGTGAATTTTATGTTATAAAATTATGTTTTTACCACAATAAAAAAATGGGAAATGCTGGGTCTCTTCATTATTATGCAAATTTAGTTTGCCTCCTCAGACTCCAGTGAAATTGCCTCAAAAGAATGACAGCTGGTGCATTCAGCAAATCTAAGCTTCTCCACTATAAATATAAAGTTCTAGAATATAAACTCCTCGTGAATGTTTCCTTGAACGTGATCTGCATTACTGGGCACGTACCAGGTGCCCTATAAGAACCTGTTCAATAAAGGAGGGGAAAACGCAAACCAGTAAGTGACGGATTTAAGAAAAAAATAGAAAGTATCTAAAGAAAGTAAACTTGGGGCGCCTGGGTGGCTCAGTCGGTTGAGCGTCCAGCTTCAGCTCGGGTCATGATCTCACAGTTCATGAGTTTGAGCCCTGCGTTGGGCTCTGTGCTGACAGCTCAGAGTTCTGTGTTGTCTCCCTCTCTCTCTGCCCCTGCCCTGCTTGTGTTCACTGACCCTCAAAAGTAAATAAGTAGACGTTAAAAAAAAAAAAAAAAGGAAGAAGAAAGTAAAAGAAGGCATGTCTGTAACATATGTGGATTGGGACAGATTTACCAAAGAGGAATTAAAGGTCACCCTGAGTTTTCAGGCCTGAAAGACTTGAAGACAGAGGTATTCTTGGCTGCATTAGTGACAAGAACTAATCTATAAGAATACCGAGCGATTTTCTTCCTTCTCAAAGTAATGTTCTCACCCTCAATTTAAGACTGAATATAGAAGAGCCAATGTAATCTAGATGTTCTGCTCATAGCGACTGCTGAAGTCTTGACCAGTTGCCTTTGCTTTTTCTGAACATGACTTAATGTTTAGGCAGAAGCTTGATAAAGCACCAGAAACCAAGAACTTAAACGTATCCCTGTTGGCTAAATCTTTTGTGGTCATTTATTCCTTTTTTTGTTTTGACTTGCTCATTTTTGAAATACATCCTTACTTTTATTATTCTTTCCATGAGTATGGGACTGGCATTAGCTATTTGACTCATTAATGCAGTAATGCACCACAAAAGACCCCACCATAGCCAAGGCAATCCTGAAAAAGAAAGGCAAAGCTTGAGGCATCACGATTCCAGACGTCAAGCTGTATTACAAAGCTGCCGTCATCAAGACAGTATGACGCTGGCACATAAACAGACTCATAGATGAGTGGAACAGAATAGAAAACCCATAAATGGACCCACAACCATAGGATCAACTAATCTTCGTTAAAGTAGGAAATAACGTCCAATGGAAAAAAAGACGATCTCTTCAGCAAATGGTGTCGGGCAAACTGGACAGCAACATGCAAAAGAATGAAACTGGACCACTTTCTTACACCATACCCCAAAAATAAATGCAAAATGGATGAAAGACCTAAATGTAAGAGAGGAAACCATCAAAATCCTAGAGGAGAACACAGGCAGCAATCTTTTTGACCTTGGCCAGAGCAATTTCATACAAGACACGTTGCCAGAGGTAAGGGAAACAAAAGCAGAAATGAACTACTGGGACCTCATCAAGATAAAAAGCTTCTGCACAATGGAACCAAACAATCAGCAAAACCAAAAGGCAACTAAAGAAATGGAAGAAGCTATAAGCAAATGACAAATCAGATAAAGGGTTAGTATCCCAAATCTATAAAGAACTTACCAAACTCAACACCCAAAGAAACAAATAATCCAGTGAAGAAATGGGCAGAAGGCATGAATAGACGCTTTGCCAAAGAAGACATCCAGATGGCCAACAGACACATGAAAAGATGCTCAACATCATTCAACATCAAGGAAATACAAATGAAAACCACACTGAGATACCACCTCACACCTGTCAGAATGGTTAACTAACAACACAAGAAACAACAATTGTTGGCAAGGATTCGGGGAAAGGAGAACCCTCCTGCATTGTTGACGGGAATGCAAACTGATGCAGCCGCTGTGGAAAGAAGCATGAAGGTTCCTCAAAAACTTAAAAATAGAACTACCCTATGATCTCGCAATTCCATTAGTAGGTATTTACTCGAAGGATACAGAAACACAGATCTGAAGCGGTACGTGCACCCTGGTGTTCAGAGCAGCGTTATCAACGACAGCCAAACTATGGAGAGAGCCTAAGTGTTCGTCAACCGATGAATGAATACAGAAGACGTGGCAAATATATACAATGGAATACTACTCGGCGATCAAAAAGAATGAAATCTTGCCATTTGCAACTACGTGGATGGAGCTAGAGTGTATTACACTAAGCGAAATAAGTCAGTCAGCGAAGACAAATCTCATAGGATTTCACTCATACGTAGAATTTAAGAAACAAAACCGATGAAGTATGGGAGGTGGGGGAAAAAAAAGAGAGAAAGAGAAACAAACCCTAAGAGACTCGTAAAAAACAAAGTGAGGGCTGATGGAGGGAAGGGGGTGGGAAACGGCTAGGTGGGGGATGGGTACTAAGGAGGGCACTTTTGATGAGCACTGGGTGTGGTCTGTAAGTGAGGAATTACTCTATTCACTCCTGAAACCAATATTGCACTGCAGGTTAACTAATTCGAATTTAAGTAAGAATTCCAAAAGAAAAAAGATGCACTCATGCATTCCGAGGGCTGGTCGGTGCACTCACCGCAGGGGAAATAAAAACAGGTACTTCTCCCTTTAGAAAGCACTGCGGATTCTTTAGAATCCCTTTAGAAAGCACCAGAAGACCTTCTGCTTTGTGTGCACAGGGACACCCGAGACGGACAGGAAGGAGGCATCCCATACTGCTGTTATCCAGAGGGTCCAGGGCCTTAAACCAGACTCCTGGGATAACCCAGAGCAAGTCCTTGTGTCTGCATTTCGACAGGCCTGGCAAATATCGCTCCTTATCCGACCTGCAGGTTTCTAAGCCACTGGAGCTGCTGGGTTCAGGGGGGTGGTGAGACGTCAGCCTCCTTCCTAATGACGTTGTAACCAGAGACACCTCCGAGTTAGGCTGAGTCCCCAGCAGGACGTGGTAACCCTGGCACTTGGATAGGACAGAGCAGGGTGGAGGAGAGAGGGGAAGTAGGCGGGGCTAAGATTCAAGCCTGTCCCTCCCAACTCCCCTCTCACCACCCCCCTCCCCCTCCCCCTCCTCCCCCACCCGCAGGGACAGAATGAGGGGGGGGGGGGAGGCAGGAGGCAAGCAGGGGTTAGCAAAATCCTCCGGAGACCAGAGGAGTGTGAAAAAACGGTTTCCTTCCAATACTGTGCTTGCCAAATAAAAGGAATTTCCTGGGAAATGAATGATTCATTAACGAGGCCAAAAGGACATGTGGCAGGAGCCTTTAAGTAAAAGGAAAGAGGCGGGAGATGGGGAGAGGAGAGGGAGGGAAGGAGGGAGAAAAAGAGACAGAAAGAGACAGTGGAGAAGGAGGTAGGGAGAGTTTTTATGAGACATGTACACACATAGACATTCTCTTGTGTATACTGTAGATACTATATATATTTTTTAAATTTTTTTAATGTTTACTTATTTTGGAGAGACAGTGTGTGGGCATGAGGAAGTGGGGGAGGAGCAGAGAGAGAGAGAGAGGGAGACACAGAATCCGAAGCAGGCTCCAGGCTCTGAGCTGTCAGCACAGAGCCCGACGTGGGGCTCGAACCCACAAACCGCCAGATCATGACCTGAGCCGAAGTCGGACACTTAACCGACAGGGTCATCCAGGCGCCCCAATATATACTATATATATTATATTAAAAGTGACTCGATTTTTCCCCAGTGGTAGAGTGGACTTTTGTCCAGAGTCAGCACAGATCTAAGCAGGCACAAACTTACTTATTCACCTTTCGCTACACAGGCAGAGGAACACCAGGTATTTGAAATTGTGTTCTTTTTAACATTTTTTAAAGTTTTTATTTATTTATTTTGAGGGGGAGAGAGCACAAGCAGGGGAGAGGCAGAGAGAGAAGGAGAGAGAGAGAGAGAGAATATCCCACGTAGCCTCCTCCCATGTGGGGCTCAAACTCACAAACCATGAGATCATGACCTGAACTGAAATCAAGAGTCAGACGCTTAACGCTTAACCGACAGAGCCACCCGGGCGCCCCTGAAATTGTGTTCTTTATTCATGCAATTGTTTATTTGCTTGCTGAGTCCCCATCACTAAAGTTTTGTGAGTGCAGACACTCTCTCTTGCTCTCTGCTCGGTCACCAGTGCCTAGAACAGGATAACAGGTGCTTGGCAAATACCTGTTAAAAGGACAAGTAATAAGGCAATCGTCCCACATCAAGGCAGCTCCTAATTTTAAAACAAAACAAAACAAAAACCATGTCATCACTAAATCTGGAAGACAACCGTGCCGATTTCTATCGGTCACTTAATTCTGTCTGTGATTTTTATTACCCACAGTTAGCTGATGCCACTCTTGAACTTGCATGCCATCCATCGCCTGGGAAATAGGAAACACAGACCTTTGCTTTCCTCTGATTCTCGAACGTCTCATGGGGGGCACGCAGTGGGGGGAAACAACGCCCCTGAGTCCTCACTGCTGGATTGTACCCATCTCTCAAAGTCTGCATTAGGATCATAATTATCCTTTCTGAAACATTTGCCAGCCTGCCCTTTGAAGCAAAACCCTGACAACTGAGTCATAAGCCAGGGTCTAATGCAGCAGACATTCATTTCATTACACGCTAATAATGGAGACATTCGACGCAGTGCCCAATCCCCAATATTTAAAATTTTCTGCTAGGTTTAGAACACCTTTAGAACTAAGCGTTTCTAATATGTTTTTCTTAGACCCCCAATAAAGGGTAGGAAAATAAGCAAAGAAAATATAAAAGCAAGAAAATTGCAAAAGCATAGTTGATCTTTTTCAAAGCGCTGCAATATCAAATAATTTATTACAAAGCAATGCTGACATTTAGGGAAATAGATAAAATCCAAAAACTTATTTTGCAGTATTAGCTCTAAGATCTCTTGAGTTATTCATATTTTAAATGTCAAACACATTAGGCAGATTCTTCCAAAGCAGAAACAAAACGCCCTTTTAACCTAGCGGGCACCGTGGTTACACATTTATTATAATTCTGAGCAAATATCAACATTGCTTATTATTCTTTCAGTTTAACTCAAATTTATGACCAAGTCAATAGTCTATTACACTCACAGCATCTTGGCATGTACAAAAATTATGCACACTCTGCAGACACAAATAAGTAAAGCAAAACTGACAAGTGCAGAAGGAGGGAAATAGCTTTTTCAGTCTTGCATTAGGAAAAAACCCCCACAATTACTGGTTTTCTAAGTAAATAATTCTTAATCTTTAGGACTTGGCTAAAAACCTAGAAGAAAAGTAAGGGACTGGAAATACTCCCCCTCCTTAGTATATTGCTTTTAGCAGTCATTTGCACACTGGGCCTTTTGTTTGGTTGGTTGATTGGTTGTTGTTTTTTAAGTTTTATTTATTTATTTTTGAGAGAGAGAGAATGTGTGCACAAGTTGAGAAAAGGCAGAGAGAGAGAGGAGGGAGAGAATCCCAACCAGCCTCCGCACCGACAGTGCAGAGCCCGATGCGGGGCTCAAACCCATAAACCGTGAGATCTTGACCTAAGCCAAAGTCGGACCCTTAACTAACTGAGCCACCCAGGCTCCCCACGGGCCTTGCGGAACCCTGACTTTGCTCAGAACCCACCTGTCATGGTCTGTGTTTTTCATTAGCTTCCTCTTTCTTCCCTGCTAAAACTGACCTCAGATCCTTGCCACCCTCTCCAGAGAAAGATGCTCTTGTCTACCCTAGCTTAACAGAGCCAGGAGATGAGTCTTTAAGTTCCTGAGTTCACAGAGCCATTTTCATGATGGTTCTGCCGTCCCTTAATAACCTTATCTCATGTAGACTGTGCTTCCTTCCTTCTCTTCCATGGCATCTTTTGATCTCTAGAACATTCTGCTGGCTTTCGTGCTGACTCCAGCACCCGATTCATTTTCTTCTCTTCTACCTGTTTTCTTGCCATCATTCTCAGAAATTCAACATGGACCTACGTGATTCTGCTAACAAACTGACCCATAGTCACAGAACCTCCTCAATGCTCACCACGTTCACTCCCTCCTGACTACCCATCACCCCTGAGGAATCTTTGACTTCAGTATCATTTAAATGATTGTGACCACACCTGTGCATCCCACCTCCACTCCTACTTTATGACCTTGATTTTACATTTCTTGAAAGCGCTTGACCGCTCTTCTTAGTCAACCTATCAGCCCTCTTCTGGCACCTGTGCCTCCCTTCCCAGCCTGGACCCTAACTTGGCTTTAACCAGGGCCCTAGATAATCTGTTTCCCTCGTTCTACTAGGTAAATTTTGGCAGGTGCCCATTGCACACAGACACCCTTTGCTTCTGCAAGGCCGAGAGTAGCTGAAATAGAGTAGCTAAAGATACGAAATGGTAAATGTGTATTGACTGTGCATATAAAGTCATGGTCTCCAACTTCTGCCATAGGAGCCATTCTACCGCGCCCCTGAAACTCGGCCATAATTAACTTGTCACCCCTTCTAGCTCTCTCCCCTTCAAGCCGTTGACTGTGACTGGTGTGCCCCTGAGATGCTCACTGCACCTGAGGGTTGGCCTCTGCTTCAGTTAGGGTCAGCTCCATAGGTCCATACCCTCCCCCTCCTCACCTTGGGTGGGCAACTCTCATCAAGTACACATACCTTTCAGGGTAGGGGGAAACAGGTGATGGGGATTAAGGACTGCACTTGTCCAGATGAGCACCAGGCAATGTATGGAATTGTTGAATCACTAGCTTGTACACCTGAAACTGATATGACACTCTATGTTACCTAACTGGAATTAAAAGAAAAACTTAAGGGGCGCCTGGGTGGCGCAGTCGGTTAAGCGTCCGACTTCAGCCAGGTCACGATCTCGCGGTCCGTGAGTTCAAGCCCGGCGTCAGGCTCTGGGCTGATGGCTCGGAGCCTGGAGCCTGTTTCTGATTCTGTGTCTCCCTCTCTCTCTGCCCCTCCCCCGTTCATGCTCTGTCTCTCTCTGTCCCAAAAATAAATAAAAAACGTTGAAAAAAAAATTAAAAAAAAAAAAAAAGAAAAACTTAAGGTAAAAAAAAAATGTACTAATACCTTGCTCTTCTGCTTTCGTCAGAGAAGACCATCATTCCTTGAAGGGAAGGCTCATATTTAACAATTTAGTGCCGACCTCCCCACCTCACTCGCTAGAGTGCCTATAACGGCCTCCTAACTGTCCTCAGCCCTTCTGATTTCTCCATTCTCTGGTCTGTGCCATACATTGCCAAGAGGTTAAACTTCCTAAAGGAGACTTCCAGCACGTCATTTCTTTGCTCACAGTGTTTTGGTGGGTTACTTATTCCCAAACAAGTCTTGCATCTAAGGCTTTTCCGGATTTGTCTTTGTCAGTCCCACGAGGTCCTACACAGTGACCTATAGGACCTAATGTCCTGCCAGGGTCAGTGAATTCCTGTGAGCTTCTATCTTGAGGTTATTAAGTTAACTGGTAGTTTCTGTGCTATTTACTACATTTTCAGTTCAGATGATGAAAGATTTCCTGATGATCACTCACTGCAGTTGTTTTTAGGTGTAAAGAACCACCACTCTTTAACCTGTATTATGTACTGAATATTTTATTATATACTTTATGTGCATTACAGTTCAAGCCCCCAAACCACCCGGATAGATGATTGCTATTGTTTTTATTTTAAAGATAAGGAAACTTTCAGATTAGCTAAAAAATTTGCACAAGGTGTTATACATGTGTGGAGCTAGAGATCATATTTAGAGATGTCTGGCCCCAAACTTTTCTAAATACTATTTTTCAACAGAAAAATCTTTTTATCTATACAGAAAAAAAAATCACACACACACACACACACACACACACACACATTTTGAAAAGTCCCTGATCTCAAAAATAATAAATTCGAGAAAGGAAAATGTCATCAAGGGTAGAATACGCCATTTTGAATGTTTTCCATTTTGTGTTGTCCTCGAGACAAAATGGTCTCTCTTGACATTCATCTGATCTCTTCCTAGAGAAGTGAGTTAAGGGAAAAGGGAAGACACAAATGGCTTCAGGGGGCCTCTCTCAGTCCTTTGCAGTGTGACAGCACAAGAAACCCCATAACAAGTACCTGACAGAGTCACTGGCCATGCAGAGAGTGCCCGATCATCCACACTCTACTTGGCCATGTGCAACTTTGGCTACATACTGGATAAGCTGACTGCAACAGAGAGCCCATTCTCTTCTTCATTTGCTGAAAGTCTTCCAGGATAAGTCGTGTAGAGGCATCTCCCCCACATCCTGTAGGATGTGTTGTCAACACCCCTTATCCTGGAAAATACTAAGGCTAATAAATACCAGATTGTTATTATGAAATATGGAACTTTTCAGTTTATCTGCCAGAGCATTTCACTTTCAGAGAAGATAAAGTCTGGGTCAAGAAGTGATGACTGAATTCAGAAAGAGAAATATTCCTTGGGGGGACCACCCGGATGAACATGGGGATGAGTTGGACAAGCCTGTGCCAAAATTTTCTTCTCACCCTAAAATTCAAATTTCAAAGTCAAATTAGAAATAAGTGGGTTTAGCCACTGACTCTCGAGGTACAACACAGAAATTTAGTACGCATAAATATACAGTTCAATAGAGCTTTACTAAATTTTCTACAGCCACCTCTATTTAGGTGGCAATGATTTAAGAATTAGAAATAGTAACCAGCATTCTTAATATTTGCCTCTTTACTCCTACATAATATTTTCTCTAAACATCATATGTTGAGAAAAAAATACCCTCTAATTGGAAATGCAGTGCTAACAATTCACAATCCTTAGGAAGACATTAAAAGATGATAAAATTTTCTGTCTTGACAAGAGTTGAGTTTGATCTTCCTTAGATAAGTGTTGATTTTTTATTCATTTTTTTAATTTTTAATTTTTTTTAATTTATTTTGAGAGACAGAGAGAGAGCGCAAGCAGGCGGAGGGGCAGAGAGAAAGAGAGAGAGAGAGAGAGAGAGAGAGAGAGAGAGAGAATCCCAAGCAGGCTCTGTGCTATCTGTGCAGAGGTTGCTTCAGGGTCAAACTCACAAGCCGTGAGATCATGACCTGAGCCAAAACCAAGAGTCGGATGCTTAACCAACTGAGCCACGCAGACCCCCCCCCCCACCAAGTGTTGATTTTTTTAAAGCAATTGTAATACCAGAGAGCTAATATTGGAAGTGGGAAAGGATTACCAGTGACATTGATAGATTAGTAACTGTATTTATAATCTGCTAGAGATTTTGGCCTTATTTCTTGTGTCTCGTATTTTTCAAATTAAAAAATCATAGGCAATATTATGTGACAAAGGATCCAATATTCCACCTCCTACTAGATCCTCTGATAACAATTTGACTAATGCTATTAATAAGCGACATCTGTATACGTGAACATTATGCGGGAAGTAATTTTGTCACATGTACACTGTGTGTAATAAGAAAACCTGAGCATTTGCCAGCTTTAAAGAGTGCTCCGGTTTGATTAAACTTCAAAAAGCCACTTACATATGTAACTGAAACAAGTGATAATATACTTTACTACATTTTTAGTAATTTTCATTATCCATTTTTAAAAAAAAAAAACTAATTAGATAATTGGCTTTCAATGATGACATCTTAATTCCCATCAATTTAAATTTTACCACTAGAAATAAACGACCCATTTGCTGTAACCGCTCACAAATCGTATTTCTCTCCTCATTCCAATGCTCGTTCTCCACATTTTTTTAACTATAAAGGTATCCACTGGGTCTCTGAAAGGAAAAAGGTGATAATGATCAAAGGGGTTGTGTGTATTAAAGAACATACACTGATGTACATTTATGCTCTCACCAGCTGGTTTGTATGCGCATCAAGAGACTGTGGTGTTTGTTCCCAAATCTATTTATGCCACTTTTATTAGTTATAATAATTATGTAAATTAATAAACTATCACAGAAGCCATGAGTTACAAGGATGAAAAGAGAGTTGTTTCTAATAAAAATATATATAATAATATATATTAATATATTATATTATATATTTTTATGTATTATTAATATATATCATATATTATTTATATATTAATTAATATATTAATTAATATATTAATATATTATTAATTACTATATTATTAATATATATTAATTAATATATTGATATATTATTAATAAATATTTTTTAAGCTTATCTATTTATTTTAAGAGAGAGAGAGAGAGAATCTTAAGCAAGCTCCGCACCATCAGAGCAGAATCCGATGCTGGGCTCAAACTCACAAACCGTGAGATCATGACCTGAGCGGAAATCCAGAGTCAGATGCTTAAACAACTGAGCCACCCAGGCACCTCTCTAATAAAACTATATCGAATACTTTGGAAAGACTAAAGAAAGGCAAGACATTAAAAACTATTTCCTTTGGTGTGGCAAGACCATTCTCAAAGTTTGGAGGGAAAAAAACCATAAGAAAAGAAGAAGCATTCTCTTCTAAATTTAGTTTGTTTTCAAAAACACCTAGGTGATTATTCATCTTCTAAAAAGGTGAAACTGGAAATCATAGATTTCAGTTGCATAACAGGGAAACCTGCCCCTTATATAAAAAAGAAAGTGAGGAACTGAAATCCACAGAACCATATTCGACAGAACAGCCTTGGCCATACATTCAAATATTATAAATTAACGTCCTTTTTATAGGTAAAATCGCGCTAAAGCGTGTAAGATGTGTGTGTGTATATTCATTTTAATTCTCTGCCTCAGTCTGATCTTTCCGTTAATTAATCAAGTGCTCATCCTCAGCGCACATCTGCTGTAACATAAACATTGGAAAGCTTTTGTTTTCCCCGCTAAGGAAAGGCAAAGGCTGCCTCTGAAGAACTGTGGGGAGAAGAGTTGGAGCTTCGGAGAAAGCAAGAAGGAGCTGCATATTTAAGCATCTTGGATTGTAGGGGTGAGGTCCCAACTGAGTCTGGAGAACATTCACGTCCTCTAGGACGTGATGACGTCCTAGAGGTCCTCTAGGACCAGCCTGCCTGGAGGGTTTTCTCCGGCACCCCTCTGCTGCTTGGATACACCCAATGGGAACGTGGGTGTCCGAGTTCATTCAAAGTCAAGGTCAGAGTTCTACCAGGTGGGTGGGGCCAAAGCAGAGGACAGCACCAGAGGTGATAGGATTTGCCAGAGTGATCATCATAACGAATCACAGAATGCACGCTAAACAAGAAAGAGTAACAGGTTGAGGGCCGGCGGATGGCAAGTTGGGGCATTTTCACAGATTCGAATTTGCCGGGAGGTCGCAGAATCGTTGCTGCAAGAATACTTCTGCATGGGAGCAAGAATACTTCCTACATCATAGGAAGCTGTGGTTGGGAGGCGTTCATCTGAGACTTCCAAGGTGGTACCGTTGAGAGTGAAGATACGGTGCAAGACACGACTTTGGGAGAGCTGGGAAGCTAACATGAAGGACGGCAAAGTCACCTATGAGGATGGCAAGGGTTCGGGTACAAAACCAAGGCCGCCATCTAGGGTCTGATGCAAACAGGGTTTTGATGGCTACAAAGCAGGGGCCGCTTATTCAAGTCAATGATGCCAGCTTCAAAGAGAGCGTGCTGTTTTTATCTTACTTTACTTTTTCTTTCGAAAGAAAAGGAGACCCAGTGGTCTGAAAATGACACCGTTGGGGAGCAGGGGAGCGAGGGTAACGTCTAAGGCAAACCTGAGTAAAGAAGAAGGGCCTTTTTTTTGAGGAGGCCTCGGGAGAAATGTTATCAAAGAAAGCTGGCTTGCAGGCAAAAAGTTAGGAGAAGTTTCCCAGACGATGAAGAAGATGCCGAACCTGTTAAGGACATGGGGACATTCACCATCCGGATGAGAGCTATCGGTGCGGGACCAGAGAGCCAGCAAGCGGCTCTGCCAGAATTCAAAGCCAAGTGTGTCTGACTCCCCAGCTGGGCCGTGCTGCTTATCAGCAAGAGAAAATTCACCCAAATCAGTGAATTGGGTGTTGGACATGGGGGAAAGCATTTTCACACTTCTTTCGTTCGTCTCTTTACCTCTTGACAATTTCTAGGACATAAGGATTGTTACAGGGGCATATGCAGGTAGCTGAGCACAGAAGACAGAAAAGTGATGCAGTCCCAGAAAATACAGATTCTAGAAGCTCCCCCTACCTCCAGAAACTTGATGTGAACGGAACAACTCAGGTGAGTCTTTGGAGCCGGCAGACAGAGTAAATCGACTGAGACAACGAAGTTACTTGAGAGCTTATGAAGCACTTTTCATAAACTGTTATTGCATGGGATGCTTCCCTCAAGAAACTATTCAAAATGAAAATGACAACGAGAAGATCAAATTCTCATCAAAGCTGATTATTCCGGCTCAAAGAGTATGCAAAATATCTTGGAGGCATGTGCACTCTGCTTAATGCATCTCATTTAGTATTCATTGTCTTAAATATCACATGCAATTGATGAAACATTTTTTGGAACGTTCCATCCCTAAACCTTTCTAAATAAAATTGTGCCACCCAAGATCTAATATTCTGACTGAATTCATCTTTTGACTGTGAGGGACCTAGAGTACAAGGTCAAAGAAAGTAAAACTGGGATGTTGGCTATGTGTATTTAACCCTCTAAAATAAAAAAATGGAGAGACATGATGAATTAATGTAGCATCCAGCGTATCCCCGTCAATTCCAGATTGGAAAATTCCTATAACATGAAACGATTAGCCACAGTTTTCCAGAGCAGTGGGCCACCACAGCTCTCCTTTTCCCCAAACTATTTAGAAAGCAAATGTAGTGAGGATTCTTTCTGCCCACAGATACACGTCTTACTAGTTTCTGATCCATAATCTGGGGAGCTGTGGTTCCCCAGTGATCCACATTATCTTTATTCCCCTAAGGTAACGTTCAAGAAAATATTTCTCCCAGCATTCTGGGTCCAGTGGCCACCTACTGTCTTCTCAGCCCAATACATTCAGGCCTTTGGCTTGAGACTCCACTGTCCCCTTGCACCTACCCGTGTAACATGGGAAGCAGAAAAGGCCACAGGACATTGTGACCCTGGCCTCTCTTGACTAGTCCGGAGCCGGACTCAAGTCAGACCGATCAGAGTCCTCCCGGGATTTCAGAACCACTTGGATAGTAAAGCCTGGATGTTGTCAGTACCATTGACTGCCTTGGGAGATCAAAGGGAGGCCATCTGCCCGACAAGAGAGGCGAATAAGGCCCGCGTGAATACATTGTCAGCAGTGATCCTGCTTGGAAAAACAGGGACGAAAGTGGAGAATAGACCCTCGTGTCTTCCTGTCCGTTGTTCACGGTATCCACCCGCATTCTTGTCCAAGGGCTTGTGAGACACCCCAGTGTCCTTGTCTCTTGAGACACGGCCTTCCCCATTTTGCTGATGCTACTGTACCTTGGAATTTTGCCCTCCAGACAAACCAAATACCAGGTATCCGAGAAGCCGTTGCACTGCACAATGTGCCTGGGGATATAGACTTTGTGATGTGGGAAGCGATAGAAGAAGGCCTCCATTGTTTGGTATGAACAAGCACTTTGAAATTATCTGTCTCAACCACGGTCTTTGGGTAATGACAGTAATAAGAATTAATGCTTTTCATGCGGTTAGAAAGTTCTAAGCACTGTGCCATGTGGATTACAGTCACGACTGCGTTCAAGCTTCATAGAGTACTTACAAGGAAGTTGAAGTTCAGAGAACTCAAGGGAGATGGACAGAGAGACCCCTCCCAGGTCCATCATTAAGGAAGGACCTACCCCAGCTTTAGGACTCCTGTCATCCCCTTCAGGGCTAGCCTGGAACTTTGGAGAACCTCCTCCTGCAGACCACACCCCTCCCAGTATGTAGCCTGCATCCAGTGACTGAGTGAGAGACATCGAAGACCAGCAACAACCTGCAGGAACGTTTTAGCTCCAGAGTTCCTGGTAGGCTGGCTGAGGCCATCAGATATATCTTGTGGTTCAAATTCCCTTCTCCCCACACCTGCTTCCTTCCCGTCCTTTCCGTAGTCGCTCTTTCCAGTGGTGTTCCTAATAAACACGTGAACACGACCGGCTGTCTCAGAGGCAGCTCCCTGGGACACCCGAATGTTGGCAGTTGGATAGTCCAAGTCCCTCCAGCGGGCAAGGGCAGAGCTAGGATTTGTGTTCGTCTTTCTGAGCCCAGGCACGTGCATTTCTCCTCCGTGATAACCACGGTACGTATCCGTGCAAACGATGATTGAGACGCCACTGTGTCATCACTATTCAGCTCACGATGCTTGCTTTGTCAGTAGAAATCCGGTCTTTTCTTCAACTATCCCAGAGAGGGAACTCTTTGAAATGTATAAAAAAATGAAACCATGCTTACCTTCCTAGAAATACCTCTGTAAATACGTAAAGCCCAACATTAGAAAGTGAAAGGCATAATCAGTAACTGTTCTCACTGACCACAAAGAGAATAATTCATCTGTGAAAAGCCATGATGTTCTGCCTTTTCATCACTGCTACAAAATACATATCTGTGTGATGTAGTACACGTAAATCTCAATTCCAAATAAAATTTGGACTGATCATTTCTCATAAATCGTTGTCTTACTAATGCTGAAAGATTCAGACCTGGAAGCCGGTGGGGGGGGGGGGTGGAATCTGGAGGGCACATGAAAATGTCAGAATTTCCCATGCATGGTCTTGATTCTTTTCCTATTAATGAGGAATTTGTATTCAGCTTTTTAGAATAACTAAACTCACCAACCAACCACCCACCCCCTTTGCAATCCCTAGGGGTTACTTAGAAATGGTCTTTATGTACAAAGATTACGGAAAGTCCTCACAAAAATTTGACCCACTGGAGGGGAAAAAAAATAATATAGTTTCAAAGACTCTTCTGGGTTTTTTTCCAACAAACTGATGGACATTAAGAAGTTAATGGGTAGGTGGCCTTTAATGAATCCCATTTTTTCCCCCCTAGACCTGGAGGGAATGGAGATCTGGCAGGAGAACAGAGGGAGGCCAACACCACTGTGAGGGAGGCCAGCCAGGCAGATGTTATCCCAATTAGGAAAATATTTTTCTTCCTTAATGTGGATTAGACCCTACTGCCCTGAGAAGTACCTCAGATGTGTGTGTGTGTGTGTGTGTGTGTGTGTGTGTGTGTGTATGTGTTGTTTGATTTAATACTTAGCTCCTGGATGACCCTGAAGCTTGAAGAGGCACATCTTGGTCAAAGGAGTCCCAACTGCACGGCAAATACCTAACTGCAACTTTGTACTGACTTGGGATTGTGTCTCTAAAGTCCACTCCAGGGCAGCATGTGGAATGAGCATCCCGCCCACCCACCATTCTAACACCACACCGACCCCAGATGGAAGCTGGTCAGAACAACTCAGACATCAGGAAGTCCACGCTCCGGTAGGTACCTGCCCTGGCTTGTTGAGGGACATGAGGAAAAGGGGAGGCGGAGCCTGTGGAAGGAAAGATAGGGTTTCCCTGAATGGGAGGCTCAATGGTGAGTTCCTGGCAAGGGGACTTGATGAAAACAGAACAGACGGGACCCCAAGGCCATCCCATGGTGTGTTTAACCTTTTCGTTGTGTTTGTTCTTTGAATTACGGAGACTTTTGTATGAATATATCATTTGGAAAAATAATAAAATGTTTCTAAAGCCTAGAGTCTTCAGTTAGTTCTCCCTAACCAGTGTAATTGGATGCCGTGTAGTTTTGGGAAGGCTGCAACACGGGGGGTCAAGGAAGTAAGAACCAAGGCAGGGGTGGCCTCGTGTCCATCCAGGTGCCGCTGTCCCTGGGAACTTAGCAGTAGCTCCTCAAGGGGGCTGATGACGAGGAGCTCCAGGGGGTGGGTCCTGGTGGATAGGAGAGGATGAGAAAAGAAGTAACCAGGAAACATCTCAGAAGCAGGTACCAGTCTCTCTGCCACAGACATCTTATAAATGTTTAATGTTTTTTCTATTTATTCGAGAGAGAGAGACAGAGCACAAGCGGGAGAGGAACAGAGCGAGAGACGGACACAGAATCCGAAGCGGGCTCCAGGCTCTGAGCTGTCAGCACGGAGCCCAACATGGGGCTCGAACTCACAAGCCATGAGATCATGACCTGAGCTGAAGTCAGAGGCTTTACCGACCTAGCCACCCAGGCGCCCCGGTCACAGATACTTTAAAAGCAGGTGACCTTCAAGACAGGGGGAGTCTACTGCTTCTCGAAGATCCTTCTTTGGAGGGACTGGCTGCTTGGCACCCAATCTAATGTATCACACATTGAACACCTGTTGAATTTTATTTAGTGTCTGGGCCAGTGGGTCTTATGTCCTGTTTGTGTATTTAAAAACTTTAAATTTTTTTTAACGTTTATTTATTTTTGAGACAGAGAGAGATAGAGCATGAACAGGGGAGGGTCAGAGAGAGAGAGACACAGAATCTGAAACAGGCTCCAGGCTCCGAGCCGTCAGTCCAGAGCCCGACGCAGGGCTCGAACTCACAGACCGCGAGATCGTGACCTGAGTTGAAGTCGGACGCTTGACCAACTGAGCCACCCAGGCGCCCCCAAAATTTTAATTCATTGCTGGCATTTGAAAATTGGGAGCTTTCCATGAAAATTCAGGTTTCTAGTTCTTTAAAAGCAGCACTACCGAGCGCATGTTCTAGAATACCCAACACCCCAGCGAGGAGTAAGCAGCTACAGCTGCCTCTCGACGGGGAGCTCACACTCCACAGTTTCACCCAGCGGTCCTGCCCTCACTCAGAGTTGGCCTGGACCCCCTCGTGTCTGTGTGCCCCCCGGATCCAGGAGAAGTGAAGAAAGGCTCACCGTGCAAACCATTTCATTTTTCACATATTGACTTCTGCGATTTAAGGGAAACAACTTTGCAAAACAACTAATGGAAATGACATCTGGTTTGCAGCTAAGACCCTAGATTTCAAACACTCTCAAACACACACACACACACACACACACACTTTCCACAACTTTGAGTTGCAAAATTGGCGAAAGCCTGGAGACGTTGGGAAAGCAATTTTCTACACACTTGAGGTGGCCTCCGAGTCCAAGGACTTTGAGGTGAATATCTTAGAATGTCATCACTCAAGTCACAAATGTCCTATTTATAAATACGAGGGGAGAGAGCAACTATTCTCCGGTATTGATTTTCCTACGTATTGCTTTTCTGGGCGAGGCATGGTATCAGCAAGTTATCACACACAACCCAGAGCAGACCCATTTCACGTTACCAAACACCTTTCTCGATGCATCTGGACTGTACATAGTAAGAAGTCGAAATGAGACTGTATTGCTCATGTTCCCACGAACCGCAGATTTTAAAATGCCCAAATCCACAGCGAATATATAGATTTTGGTGAGGTGTCTATGAAAAGATCTTGGATCTTCACAGAGTATGTTTCCTGGGCAATTTCTACAAATGCTTCCAAAAGGGCCTCCCTTCTGTCCCCAGCTTAGTTGGTTAACATATGAAATGCCCTTTGTTTTAGTTGTGTTGGTCTTTACAATGAAGTTATTTAGAACTGCTTCCCCATGGTCTTCCCAGTCCCAGCCCTCGTAGGAGTCGGTAAGAAAGTTCGGTCTGTAGAGAAAAACGACCCTGAATGAGTGATTCTGGTCTGGGGAGCTCTACACGATACAAATGAGCGCCGATATGCTGATCGCATGTAGTTTCTAGCGTCGTTGGCACTTTCCTTAACTATTTCACTCTCAGATTTAGGAGCACTCAGCAAAGCAATTCACAAAGGGGGAGCTGGGGAAGGAGATGACTCCAAGCTCGTGGGTTAACGTAGCTCCATTTTTCAGTGAAGGTTATTATGTGAATGCTGCGAGGCTAGGACATGACTAGAAGGAAAAAGCAGTCAGGCTGAGCTCGGAAGGAAGCACGCTGAGTGGGTACTAGGCGGAAGTGCCCCCCCACGATGTGATTCTTCGTTCTCCTCCTCATCCTGCTCTGAGCATCCTGCCCTTGACTCCACTTTCTACGGCACCGGAAGAAGACACGGGCATGGAGGCAGAACATCTGAGGGTTTTTCGTGTGTGGTTTTTTGGTATCCTTTTCCTGCCTCTTGGAGAGCACATTTTTTGAAAGTGTTGGAAAAAAAATTAAAAATGCCCTTAGCTTAAGAAATTTTGCGTTATCAAAAAACATAAATTAAAAAAAAAAAACGGGCATCTGGGTGGCTCAGTCGGTTAAGCGTCCAACTTCGGCTCAAGTCATGATCTCATGGTTCGTGGGTTCGAGCCCTGCGTCGGGCTCTGTGCTGACGGCTCGGAGCCTGGAGCCTGCTTTGGATTCTGTGTCTCCCTCTCTCTCTTTGTCCCTCCCCCACTCACACTCTTTTTCTCAAAAATGAATAGATGTTAAAATTTAAAAAAGAAAAAAAAAAGGATTTTGAGCTATCTGCAAATCAACTCATTTCAGGAGTGGAAGAATCTTTGGTCATTTCTTCATATCAAAATTTACACAGATTCCTGTTTGCGATGTCTTCGGTATTAAAAGAGGCAATCATACCAAGTCTCCTGTATTCCATACACGGTAAATTCTTCGTTTCAGCCAACTCTTAGCAGAGGGGCAACTAGAACAACACCATCTCCCTAGACAAAGAGCATTGAATATTCCGTGTTGTTGATTTATATCTCTCTTCGTATGTTTCCTCATCGATTTCTATAGTAGTCGCAGTTTCCCCCACATCTCCCAATATCACCTTTCAATGCTGGTCATAAGCATGTAATCTGCCTCGGGGCTCGTTTCTCATTTTCACGTAAATTCGCCCAACCAGGGTGAGCCTGATAGGAGACAGACACTCTTCCACGGTGTTGGTAGTTTGTTGCTGGTCCACACCATCTGCCATGTTTCAAACCCTGAGCCTTTCAGAACATCTGAGTTTTTGTTTTCTTCAATTTTTTTTATATTTATTTATTTTTGAGAGAGAGAGAGAGAGACAGAGTGTGAGCAGGGGAGGGGCAGAGAGACAGGGAGACACAGAATCCGAAGCAGGCTCCAGGTTCTGAGCTGTCAGCACAGAGCCCGACGCGGGGCTCGAACTCACGGACCGAGAGGTCATGACCTGAGCTGAAGTTGCACGCCTAGCCAACTGAGCCACCCAGGTGCCTCAAACATCTGAGTTTTAATCCAGATCCATCACTTGTTTTATGACTGCCTAGTTTACTTTGTTTTCCTGATCTTTACTTTTGCTCTCTGTTTAATGAGGATAATCCTGCAGGATTGTCGTGACAATTCATTTATTATGTCAACAAGTATCAACTGAGTTTTTAGTTGAGCACTAGATACAGTTCTAAGATGCTGGAAATACAGTAATTGGGGTGGGGGGCCGTGAGCAGGGTCAAAATTTCCATGTTTATGTTGCTTATATTCTAGGGAAGACACCACAAGTAATATAACATTAACATTACATTACTGTAATGCTCTAGGATACTAGATACAAGGTAGTGAGAGTTAATATGAAGGGAAAGACTAAAACAGAGAAAAAGGACAGAGTCCCAGGGGTCAGAGGTGATCTTTAGCGAAGGTGATCATGAGATCTCTTGAGGGAAGAGGTGACGTCGTATCAGAAACTGGAATAGATCAGCAAGTGAGTGAACCATTAAAGGACAGCAAGTGAAAATGGATTTACAGAGTAGCTACCATATTAGCTGATTCATGACATAAGTTCGAGAAACAAAATAACATCAAGGATTGCCCCAGAAATTTTAAGCGAGCTTGAGGTTTACCAGATGGAGTGTCCTGCTCCAGAGCTTTCCTTTAGCAGAAAACCCTTCCTTTCTCTCCTCCACCTTCCTTCCTTCGTCCCTCTTTCCCTCCCTCTGTTCGTCCTTCCCTTCCTCCCTTCCTTCCTTCCTTGCTTCCTCCCTCCCTTCCTTCCTTGTTTCCTTCCTTCCTCCCTCCCTTCCTTCCTCCCTTCCTTCCTTGTTTCCTTCCTTCCTCCCTCCCTTCCTTCCTCCCTTCCTTCCTTCCTCCCTCCCTTCCTTCCTCCCTCCCTTCCTTCCTCCCTTCCTTCCTTGTTTCCTTCCTTCCTCCCTCCCTTCCTCCCTCCCTTCCTTCCTCCCTTCCTCCCTTCCTTCCCTCCTCCCTGCATCTTTTCATTCAATAAATATTCACGTTAGGAACTGAAGAAGACACGATAAGTTGATCACCGACCGAAACGAAATGGAGTCCTGGAGAAACACCTAAAAGTAAGACCAGGAATCTGCGCAGCTGAGAGAAAGGCACCTACAGGGAGGTGAGAAGGCCAAAGACGACATTAAGGCCATCTTACGTTTTTGCCCTGAGATGGCCATGAAGGTTCTGGAAAATCTCTAAGGCTTCCTGACATACCAATAACAATTCTGTTGTTTTTGATATTTACAATAGAAAATTGTTTGGGCATTCAACATTTTATTACACAGTGAGGTCTTGGCACTGGTAGAGTAGCTTGTACCAAACTACCGCTCCTGGCAATGAAAATGTTAAACTCTGGAGCAAATGTGACAGGACAGCAGCTTTCAGACAGTAGAGGACAAGCAAACCTCGGCAGAAAGTGGAGGAGACACGCACCGAGCCATCCAGCCTTCTCCCAAGTCAGTCCACGTGGCCCACAGGCACACACGTTAGGCAGAAAGCAGCCATCCTGGCCCCCGAAGAGTCAGGTTAGAATTCAAGGCCGTCGGTGCAGTGAGCATTCGAAGCCGGAAATCCCAGAGAAAAGGATGCGGCCGAGAGGACAGCCCTAATACCTGCACTCGAATTCCTCCCGAATTCTGTGCTGTCTTTGAACTTCATATACAGCAAAGAAGTGGAAGATCCCAGCTGTGAGCAGCAGGTGCCTGAGGCTGCGGAGATGGCACCGGAAGTTCAAGCCTCACCACGTTAGAAGGACTTGGGACCACGCAGACTTTCCCTGAAAACTCCAGAAAGGCTCCAGGCTACGAGGAAGCACATTGCTACCTTATAGCTACAGTTCGAATACATACGGGAAAACACTAGTGCTAATTCCAAGACTCAGGACCAAGTTCTTAAAACTAAGGGCAAAATCGGAATCCATCCACCCTAAAAATGAGACTCCGCCTAGCCCAAGTCTTACCGCCGGTAACTTTTTCAACGCTTCTGAAATAATTTTCGACGTACAGAAAAGTTGCAGATACAGCACAGAGAGCTCCCGTATACACGCCACCCGCCTTCTGCTAATGCTACTGTCTTGCAACCCTCATAGTACAATGATCAAAGTCATAACATTACCACTGGTACTATACTAGTCTATTCACTAAACTTCAAACTAGACATTCTTCAAATTTCATCAATTTTCCCACTAATGTCATTTTCAGTCCTAGGGTCCAACCAGGATCCCAGGATACTCTAAATGGTCTTTTCAAGGGCGCCTGGGTGGCTCAGGTGGTTAAGTATCTGACTCCTGGTTTCAGGTTAGGTCACGATCTCATGGTTTGTGAGTTGGAGCCTCGCATGGGGCTCTGTGCTGAGCAGAGCCTGGTTGGGATTCTCTCTCTCTCTCTCTCTCTCTCTATCCCTCCCCGGTTCATACTGTCTCACTCTCGCTCGCTCTCTCTCTCTCTCAAAACAAATTAACTTAAAAACAATTTTTTAATTAAAAATAAATAAATTATCTTTTTATCTCCTCCAATCCCCAGTCTTTCCTTGTCTTTTTTGACCTCGGCACTTTTAAAAAATGTTGGTCTTATCATTTTGGTCCTTGGTTTAGGTTTATCTAATGTATTCTCATGATCATACAGAGATTATGCATTTTATGCAAAAAATGGCACAGAAGTGATGTTGTATCAAGTGTCAGGTGACACGTGATGTCATTATGTCTTATTTCTGGGGCTGTGAACCTTGATCTTTGGGTTACGATGGTGTCTGCTGGGTTTCTCCACTGTAAAGTCCCTATTTTCCTTTTTACTACTGATGAATATTTATGAGAAATACTTTAAGACGAGGCATACTGTTTCCAAAATTAGCATTTGGGGACCAATGGCTGGACCTTGCCTGTGGCCATTATCGTTGTGGTATTTGCCCCAAGCTAATCTTACATTTCCTTCACCCTTTCTACACATCTCTTAATTTGAATTCTTCTGTAAGAAAGAGCTTTCTCTTTTCTCCCACGCATCTATTTAATCAATTATTTATTGGTCTCATCATGGACCCAGGATGCTTGTTTTATGACTTATAATCCAATGTGAGCATTATTTTCTTGCTCAGTCCGTTCCAGTTTTGCCCATTGGAAACTCCTTCATGTTGGCTCCTGGGTCCTTTCAGTCAGCTTCCCAATCTCCCATTTTTTTATTGAGCGTATTTTTACTTTCTTTTTTATTTTTTATTTTTTATTTATTTATTTATTTTTTTTTTTTTTGCGTATTTTTACTTTCATCACCCCAAGGAACTACCATGCCTTTCACTGAATAACATATCCGAATAATTTAATAGTTGAGAGAGTGGCTGACCACCAAGAGAAAAAAAATAGTTAATAGAAACAATATGACAGACAATCCAAATATTGAAATTGCTTGGCAGATTTAAAAAGTAATCAAGATAAATACGTAAAAGAATCTGTAGGAAAGGAGAATGATCAAGGTGAAAAGATTAAAAAAAAATTCAGGAGAGATGGAAACTGAAACAATTGGGGGAATCCTAGCACTGAAAAATATGATATCTAAAAATCTAGAACAGATTTGAACTACCAGCTTGATTATATGTTCATATATTTTGATAAATCTTTGCTATTTTTCCTCAGGGTTACTTTTAGAAAATAGAAAACTTTAATGATACATTTCAATGCTCTTTTGTGTTTGTCTCTGATGCCACCCCCCTCCGTCCCCAACCAGAGCTTATTATCATTCTTAATTTAGAAAGAATCTTTAACATAATAAATGTTTATTTATTTTGTTTGTTATTTTGTTGTTATTTATTTGTTTATGTACATAAACAGTATGTAGTATTTTTACGCTTTTTTGAGAAATGTGTTCTCTTAAAATTTGTTTTTATACACCATGTCATTTAAAAAAATTCTTTTAATGTTTATTTATTTTCGAGAGAGAGAGAGGAAGCACAAGTGGGGGAGGGGCAGAGAGAGGGAGACACAGAATCCCAAGCAGGCTCCTGGCTCTGAGCTGTCAGCACAGAGCCTGATGTGGGGCTTGAACCCACAAACCGTGAGATCATGATCTGAGCCAAAGTCAGACACTCAACCGACTGAGCCACCCAGGTGCCCCACACCATGTTATTTTTTATATTTATCTATACTGATATTAATTCATTAATTCTAGTATGTTATTTTATTTCTTGAATGCATCAAAATTACATCATCTACTCTCTTTTGAAATACATAGATAATTTCCAGTTGTTGAATATTCAAAATAGTCTTGTCATAAACATTTCTGTGCACATTTCCTTGAACACATGTGAGACATTTTTCCTATCATACATTTTTATGAGCGGAATTTCTGGTCTTAGCGTTGCTCCAATGTGATCGCACCTATTTGCATGGCTAAAAGCGGTGTGTGATTTACCTGTTTATTTTTTGTTCCACCTACTTGCCAAAACTTGGCATTATTAGCCTTTTAAGTTGTTTCCAATCCGATGGGTGTAAATGTAATTGTACCGGATTGTTTTAATCTACATTTACTGTGTAGGTGGTGAGATTGTCACATATTTATGATATATTCAGATTTCCTGTCTTTAAATTACCTATTCATCTCCCGTGTCCATTTTCTATTGGGTGATCTGTCTGTGCATGATTGCCATGTAAAAAGTTCTTTATAAATTCTGAATAATGATCACTGCCAATTATATGCTTTTTATTTTTTACTTATTTTTTTTAATATTTATTTTTGAGAGAAAGAGAGAGTGTGAGTGGGGGAGGGGTAGAGAGAGAGAGAGAGAGAGAGACAAAGAATCCAAAGCAGGCTCCAGGCTCTGAGCTAACAGTACAGAGCCCAACGTGGGGCTTGAACTCACGAACCACAAGATCATGACCTGAGCTGAAGTCAGGCGCTTAACTGACTGAGCCACCCAGGCGCCCCCAATTACATACTTTTTAAATATATCCTCCTTGTCTATAGTTTACTACAGCTGTTTATGGTATCATTTGTTGAACAGAAGATTTAAATTTTAAGTGTATATATATATATATATATGTATATATATGTATATATAAGTATATATGTATATATATGTATATATAAGTATATATGTATATATATGTATATATAAGTATATATGTATATATAAGTATATATAAGTATATATATGTATATATAAGTGTGTATATATATATATATATATATGCCTTATTTAAGAAAGTCTTCCTGATTCCTATAGCTTTGCAATTATATGGAAAACTCTCTCAAGTTGTTCTTTAAAATATCTTAACTACAAAAAAAAATAAATAAATGAAATAAAATAAAATAAAATATCTTAACTACTCTTTAGTCTTTACTCTTCATGGGAATTTTAGAACCAACTTGTCAGCTTCCACAAAAGAAATTCTATCGGGGTTTCTGGAATGAGTTTGCATTGAATTTATAGATTAATTTGGGGGAGACTGGTACCTTTGTCATATACTCATGAAGTTCATCTCATTTATTCATGTCACTTCATTTATTCAGATCTTGGTTTTACATCTTTCAATAATACTTTAAAGTTTTCTCTATACAGTTCTTACTGTCCTTTTATTGGATTTATTCCTAGATACCATATGTTTTTGTTGTAATTGGGAATATAATTTGCTTTTGTTACGTTTTCTAATTAGTCGTTACTGGCGTAATGCTGTTGCTTTTTACTGTGACCGTGGAAATCTCTGCGTTCTCAGAGTCAGTTTTGATAGTGACAGGAATAAAAGTGATAGGTATGAATATGTGGATGGTAAAGCATTATTCATTCAGACTCAGATGCAGTGGCCACATAAAATGAACTCTTGAGCTCTCCTTCTGCAGACATGGGTTGCCCACAGTTTGGAGACCGCTGGTTTGCATCCTACCATTTTAGAATGATCTGAGTAGAAGGAATGATTGTCCCGGAAACTCAAGCTAGATCAGAGTGATCAGTTTGATTGCCCATCCCCTTTTCTCTGGTGCTTATGTTTACTTTAATACAATTCAGGAAACATTTGGCATCTGGCCTTCGTTGTAGGCCACTTCTTGGCCTTGGCATTATGGGTGAATGCAACCCCAGCTATGGTGCTACCATTGGTGGGTCTCAAACTCAGTCCAGGGTGAGCGGGGTAGCAGGGTGTTTTCGATGAAGAGGCTCCATGGGGACAGATGAACCAGGCAGCAAGGATATAAGCTTACTGGTTTTTTCTTTCAGTTAGTATTTTCATGTAAAGGAAATTAAGGGGCACTTTACACGCATTGAGTCACTTCATTTTTGTAATATTTCGATGAGGTATCATTGCCCTATTTTATAGACAACAGAGCAAAAATTTAGGGAATTAAATAACCTGCCCCCTAAAAGCACGATGGGACCTTTGCTCTATTTAATTCCAGCAGCTGTGCCTTTCTCACTACCCCCATTCATTGAGGTTTACCTATTTTTATCATATTGTATTTGCTTGTACCAGTACTGTATTCCTTCTGCACGAAAGTGAATTTTATTATCGAAGAGACATTTTAGAGGCTCAGTTAATCAGTTACTCAGTTGGTCAGTGACTGAGGCGGGCCGTGCAGAGCCGCCTGGGCCGTGAGCTTGATGGTCCTGTGGAATGACAGTGGTGAGGGCAGGTCCGGTAGCTGATCCCCAGCTTTACCACACACCCCTTTACATGCTGCAATCAGCACGGATGTGTAAAGGCTAATTAAGGGAACATGATGGGAAGACTCTTGGCTCTTAGAAATCACCTCTTGTTAAGTAAACGATCCGGAAGAAAAATCGCCACATCTAATCACGAAGACCAGAAAAATCAATGGCTATGATGCAGAAAGCTTTGACAAGCTGCAGAGAGTCTTCTCGGAACCGAACAGAAGGGAAGAGTTTATATTTCAGCAGCAAAAAATATTGTAAGGAGACTTGCAAAAATTATATGTCAAGATGGTATTTTTGAACTAACATACAGCAAAATGACAAAACCTGCAACAATAGAGAATAGAGGTTAGAACCTATATATAGAATAGAATAGAACCCACATATGGGTTCATTAGATCACTTTAACCCCTCAGTTAACCTTCTTTCCTCCCCGCTTTGTGCCTTCGTTACCTGTAAAATATAGAAGACAAAAATGTAATGTCCGATAAATTGAGAATTTGGAGAATTTATTCCAAATTTATTCCTTTGCTGGCCTGGCCGAAATACATCGTGCTACATGCGGAGATTCATAGTCAAGTGACAACGCTGAACTTCATTTTTGGTTATTTAAAATATTGAAGATACCTGGGGGCTCCTGGCTGGCTCAGTTGGTAGAGCGTGTGACTCTTGATCTTGGGGTCATGAGTTCAAGCCCCATGCTGGGCGTGGAGCCTACTTAAAATAAAATAAAATGAACGTATTCAAAATAGTGAATATTCAATAGGGGCATTCTGGATAGCTCAGTTGGTTAAGCCTCCGACTCTTAGTGATCCCAGGGTCACAGGATCGACCCCACATTGGGCTGCTTAAAATTCTCTTAAGCCTGGAGACTGCTTAAGATTCTCTCTTTCTCCCTCTGCCCCTCTCCCTTGCTCGTACTCTCTATTATATATATATATATATATATATATATATATATATATGGCAAGTCTTCTACAGTCAAAAAGGGACTAAACTAGAAGCTTACTCCTGAACATGCCATTAGATTTATAGTTTGGTGTATCTTTTTTTTTTTTTAATTTTTTTTTTTCAACGTTTATTTATTTTTGGGACAGAGAGAGACAGAGCATGAACGGGGGAGGGACAGAGAGAGAGGGAGACACAGCATCGGAAACAGGCTCCAGGCTCTGAGCCATCAGCCCAGAGCCCGACGCGGGGCTCGAACTCACGGACCGCGAGATCGTGACCTGGCTGAAGTCGGACGCTTAACCGACTGCGCCACCCAGGCGCCCCAGTTTGGTGTATCTTTAAAAGCAAGTTTTTGAAAGGTCACGTAAGAGAATAATATACCTTTACTTGTGCTCCAAATCGTCTTCAGTTTGTAGCTGCTTCCTCAGCCCTTCGTGGGAAACCTTCAGAGGGCTGTACTTCCACCTGAAGTCCTTCCTGGGAACCGGTCACGCTTCTTCTCCAGCCTGAGCCAACAATTCAGACACCAGCAATGCTAACAGCAGTTTGTTGAAAATAAAACATAAAAAAGGAGAGGCAAACACGAAAACAACAGACAGCCTCCCGACAGTCCGACTCACCTTGGCAACCCAAGGAAGAGCTGACCCCACCACAGAGATGCTTCGTGGTCCCATCAGTACATTTCCCATTCCCGAAAGACCTCAGTCGCACACGGGAGTCACAAAAGGAACGTGATTGCCTGCCGGGTTGAAATCTGGATCGAAGGAAGGAAAGAAAAAAAAAAAAAAAAGTCCAGCCCTGAATTTCTTTATGCCTGGTTTAAACAGTTGTTCATACTCTGCATTCGGGGTAATGTTCATACTCCGCATTCGAGGTAACAACGGTTACACCGCTGCGTGTCATTTCACCCAGTCCTCGAGGGACAAGTGAATCTCCGCGACATCAAAATGACACAGTTCACGTAAAGCATAAATGGAAGGGTAGCAATGCAGCAACAATCGCCACCGTCTCTGGGTGTTTTCTATGCCCCAGGTACTGCTCTATATTTAGAAATTAACCTCTCTCCCTTCACCTTGACAAAAAACGTTATAATGATAATGTGCTAACGCCTCGTATAGTCACTTAGGGGCCGCGTGCAATTCTTTCTGAACCCCTGTAGTCGCCACAGAGCCCTCCGTGGAGGCAGTGTTGAGGATTCCCATTTTAAAGCCTCGGGTTTTGCCCACAGCGGAATAATCAGGAAATGGACCGACAGGTTCTGATCCCAGGCTGGTAGGGAGCCCACAGCCTCCTGCACGACGCCGCCCGGCCTCTACCTCCAACTCCGCAGGGCAGACTGACAAACCTCCTCCACCTTACAGAGGAGAGGGCGGGAGCCTGGAGAGAATAACCCAGTCAAGGCCCCACAGCAGAGGCGCTGCGGTTCCTGCCGGGTGTTGACAGAGCCAAAGCTCTGTGTGCTCTTCTTTGCGGTCAGGGAAACATCCAGTGGACACTCAGTCTATCTGGAGGTGGCCCTCGAGGCCCGTCCAGAATCCACAGCCTGTCATGCAAATAGAAAGATCTGTTCTCTAATCATGTGTGGCATATGGTTAAAGACCTGTGCAATCTGGCAGGATTAGTAGGCCTGGTGCGGAATATACGACCGTCGTCTCTCCCCTCTGTTCAGAACAGATGGGATGGTAAAGGTGACGAGTTCACAGGGAAGGCCGGCGTTCACAAGATGCGAAGAGGGCATCGCGGGGTCTGAGGGGAGGGGGTGCCGGCTGATGGCTTTTCCTGTTTCCTCTGCGTCAGCTCGATATGTTCCAGTGTGAGAGGCACACGGACCTGTTGAAGGATAATTCAGCCGGCCGTAGCAAAATGGAAGAAAATATCATCGTGGGCCTGCACAGCTGCGCAAGTTACGCCAGGTTTCTGAAGCCAAAATCCAGGCCGTCTTAATGCAAATATAATTAAAAGCTGTGGTTGGCACATGATTACTAAATATATAGTAACCACCATGCTTCTTCCGGGTTTTCAGATTTATTCATCGTTTTCCTCGCTAGATCAGGCTAGCCATCTTGGAGAGTCACGGGCTAGTATTTTTTGTTGTTGTCTTTGTCCCGTAGGTAGACCTATTCATTCCAGCTGGCCAGCTGATCTTTGAGGAAGGACTTGACTCAGTCTTGAGTCTTACATTTAATTAAACCTGAGACTTTTGGCTTTTGGGTAAATGTTCAGTTGCTAGACCTATCAAGGTTTTTTAAAGGCTGCCCAGCATTTCACATTCAATCAACAATAGAAGGACTGATGAAGATTTACATGTTCTTCATGGAGTCCAAACCAGCGAATGAGGTAGGTGAAATTTTTCTAGAAACAGTTGGATAAGAGAGTGATAAGATAGAAACGACGATTGCCTAGAGGCTTATTTTAATGCCCTTCTCCCTTCGCAAGGTGCTGAATTTCTGGAAAGCAAGGTTCTGCTTTACTTACTAACCTTCATGCACCAAACACAATACCTAGGGCATAGTGAGTGCTTCGTAAATTTTTATTGAATGAATGAATGAATGAATGAAGTGGGCATGAGACATGGGTAAGAAATATAGGTCACTAACTAGAAGGGTGATTTGTCACAGGAGACACATTCACACAACAAAAAGACTTTGAGGTACATTCTGAAATGTACATGATGGAAAGCTTATAAAATTTATATTAACTTTCATACATATATTATATATATATAATATGTGTGTATATATACACTATATATATATATAACAAATAAAACAATATATATAACAAATCACAAATAGTATTAACTGGGGAGAATCTTTCACCAATAGTGGCTCCCATCTAGCCTTTGATTGTGCTGGACCATCATCAGTCTGTCTTTGTTTAAAAGGACACATCCTTTCACAATATATACAAATACTGAATCATGTTGTGCATCTGAGACTAGTATAATGTTATATGTCCATTATACCACAAGAAAGAATAAAACAAAATAAAAGGACACTTCCATTTAGATATTTACATTAACTGCACGGACATCTCAAGTTATCTTAAAAACTGAGCCAGGTTTGCCCCCTGACTTCAATGACTTCATTTTTATAGTTGTAGTTAATTCGCTGCTTCAAAGACATGTCACTACTGTTTTTTTTTTATTAAAAAAAATTTTTTTAATGTTTTATTTACTTTTAAGACAGACAGAGACAGAGCATGAGTGGGGATGGGGCAGAGAGAGAGGGAGACACAGAATCTGAAGCAGGCTCCAGGCTCCGAACTGTCGGCACAGAGCCCGACACGGGGCTCGAACTCATAAACTGTGAGATCATGACCTGGGCTGCAGTCAGACGCTCAACCGACTGAGCCACCCGGGTGCCCCAAGACATGTCACTACTCTTTTAAAGTATGTTCTGCAAAATGACCACAACCTGCTTTCTTTCTTTTGCTCTCTGTCAGTGACAACCTTCTCTGTTTTGATGGTGAGAACGGATTAAATAGACTTCCTTGCTTGGATGTTAGCAGGAACAAAATAGCTCCCCAATGAAAATGTTTACTCCACTGAATAGTAGTGTGGCCGTTATGAAACTTATTTTGCTTTTAGTCAACCTTCCCACCCGCTACAGCCGTCTATGTCTGTAGTGTTATCTTTTCCCCATTCTCTAAGGATGGGTTCCCTGTCACTAAAATATTAATCATTTGCATAGCCCTGGCCCATTAAAATTATTTCTTACTAATTGCCTAATTTATTTTTTATAAGGTCCACTCTACAAGCCAAGGCCAGGGCTGTTTATGGGACTTGCCTCAGATTACATTCTCGAAAAGTAGCAGGGTTATTGCCTCTCAAGTCAAGACTGCTTTTTATCCTGCTGAAATCATTGCCAAATATCTTAGAAGATTTCCTGCCAGTTTAACGCCAACACCTAGCGAGGGCAGGAATTTCAAGGGATTTCATCAAAAACATGTCATCGGGACTGGGATTTCCCCACTCCCTTAGCCACAAGGGGAGATGGCCTTCTGCGGCCAGCCTCGGGGCTGTGGGAAGGGCCGGAGGACTGCCGCCCCGAGGAACTTTCCCTCCTTTTGCAGAATGGTGCAGAGGAGGGACAAAGCGTCATCATTCCAGAAGCCGCGCACAGAGTCCTTCTTGGTGCTCTCCCCGGCACCCTTTCTGTCTCTGAAAATGTCTTTTTGCAAGAGAGTGATCCGCGTGTCATCGCACAGTTTCAAAACGATTCCAAAGACGGATCGTTTATTTGCGTCTGCAGTCATTATTTGCTCATTTCCATTTTATGACAGTCAGCTCTCTATTATCTCAGGGGCTGCTCCCTGAGTGTGTGGCTTCGCCGGCTCATTTGACCAGTCCCTTTCCTCTTCTGTTCTAAGTACCGTCCCATTTCCACGCTCTCTCGGGACTTTGCCAAAATGCCAGTTGCAGAGAGCAAAGGAGAAAATAAAACGAGCTCAGCTTGCCATTTGCTCACAAGCGCAGTGTCTATCTTTCCTGTGTTTAATTCCTTGCTTGTGTTTGTAAGTTTACATTTGGCAGGGTGAAGGAGGCAGGGTGTGGAGGAGTTGAAAATACGGATTAAAATTGTTCTGATATTTCCAGTTATTGGTGGTCACTGTAACTACATGCAGGGAACAATCTAAGCCTTTTAGGGCAACTGAGTCACTTTTCTCTTCTCTGTTTTAAGGCAGATTAGACTTATTCACGGTCGAAAAATGGGATCATTCTCTACGTTAGAATTCATTAGTTACTGCTGGCTGAGAACACGCAATGCAGTGAGCTGACCGCCCCTAGCAAGTTCACCTTTTATTACGAAGCTGAGAGTTAAAGCAAAACTCAAGGCCCGTCTGGACAGGCACACAGCTCCATCAGAGAAATCTGGGCTCACGGCGCTGGCTTTCACCCTTACGGCAGGCATGGAACAGAGTTCAATGGGGCGAAGTCACTGAGTTGTAAAGCCTGGAGCCAACGAGGACCAAAGGTGTCGGTACCAGTGTTTTCTGTTCCCAAAAACCAGTGGTGGCTCACCCCCGCGGCTCTCCCTGAAGAGCAGCCCACGTTGAACTTTATATACAGAAGCACTTTTTATTAATCTAACAAATTAGGGGGGGAAACGGTTATAGTATCTTAAGGGTTTTACATCCTGGAATTACAAAGGAGAATCTTTACGAACTTGAAAAATTATGTGCCTCATTGAATAAGCCTCTGCAAATGTAGCCTCCTACATCTATTGGTTAGAACTTGGCTTTGGGGAGAAGGAGGAATGACTGTGGTGTGCCCGTAACACAGAGACAGTCCACACTGGGAGCTTTACGTAAATACCCAATGGTTCTAACAATCAGAAATACCTCATTCAACTTGATGCACTGATTTAATCAAGTGAACAACGAATGTGTTTTTTTAAGTCAAATTGATAGCGTGGTCAGCATTATACCTCATAAACTTTTATCATTTCATAGATGAGTAACCATTGCGACCCGGTTACGTGCCAGGTAAAGCTTAACTGAGCACCTTAAGTGAAATTAAAAACATTATAAAGAATGAAGTGGCTTCAGTATGAAATACCTCCTTTGGTGCCACCAACCCATGTTATTTTTTTATTTCAAAACCAAACTCAACAAGCACTGTTATGTATTTGGATCCTACAGAAACAGTGTGCTAGTAAACAAGGGCTTTCTGTATTTTATGTTCTAGGCCGAGTGTTATACAAGATCCCACATAATAGAATTATTTCCAGTGGGATGGCAAAATAAAATACATGTTCAGGGGCGCCTGGGTGGCTCCATTGGTTAAGTGTCCCACTTCAGCTCAGGTCACGATCTCACGGTCCATGAGCCCGAGCCCCCTGTTGGGCTCTGTACTGACAGCTCAGAGCCTGGAGCCTGCTTCTGATTCTCTCTCTCTCTCTCTCTCTCTGCCCCTCCCCTGCTCACGCTCTATCTCTCTCACTCTCAAAAATAAATAAATATAAAAAAATTTTTTAATATATTTGTAAAACAATAGTAATAGAATTAGAGACAATGTAAACAAAAATTCATTTAATATGAGAAGTATAAATTGGTAAACCATTTTAGCCTACCAAGCAGAGGAGGAACCTTAAAAATGTTCCTAGCTTTTGATTCTGTATTCCATCTCTAGAAATATTTTAGAAGATTGAAGCTGCATCTAAGGCCAAGATGACCCAGAAGGCATTACCTATAAAAGCAAAGAGAACCATTCATATAATCTAAATATCAAAAAAGGAAAAAGTCTGTTCTGATTAAAGGAATTACACAGTGGAATATCAAGCAATAACATTAATGGAATGTTTTTTGAAGAATTGCTCGTGACGTAGGAACCCACTAATAAGACAGGAATTAATGGAGAAGAAAAAATTATGTGGAGAAGTATGATTACAATCATTTCTGATCTATATTAAATATATGTGCTTATATAATAGCTAGAAAAGGTACTGAAAGAATATAAGCCAATATTGAAAAGTAGTTATGGATTATTTTTATTTTCCTTTTTGCACTGTTCCTGAATTTTAAACAGTGTTTAAATTTGAACGTACTTGTGATGGTTAATGTTATGTATCAACTTGACTGGGTTAAGGGATGCACAGAAAGCTACTAAAACATTATTTCTGGTTGTGTCTGTGTACGTGGTTCTAGAAGAGATTAGAAATTGAATTAATAGACTGAGTAAAGAAGATCACCCTTACTTATGCGGGTGAACCTCACCAAATTTGTTGAGGCCTGAATAGAACAAAAAGGTAGAAGAAGGGGGGATTTGACCTGGGACATCCATATTCTCTTGCCCTCAGACATTGGCACTCCTGGTTCATGGTGCTTTGGGCTTGGATCAGGAGTTCTATCACCAACCCCCCGCCCCTATACACACACACACACACACACACACACACACACACAAACACAATTCTCAGAGCTTTAGTTTAGGACTGAAATATACTGCCACCTTTCTTGGTTCTCTAGCTTACAGATGGCAGATCGTGGGACTTCTCAACTCCCTAATCATGTGACTCAATTCCTATAACAAATGTCTAGATAGATAGATAAAAAGATAGATATATAGAGACGAGAGAGAGAGAGAGAGAGAGAGAAAGAGAGGGAGTCTATATATCAAAACTATATATATATATATATATGTATATATACACACACATGGAATGTAGGTAGGTAGATAGATATAGATAGATACATAGAGAGTCTATATAGACCATATATATATATAAACTATAGCCTATATAATACATAGTATTATATCATTTATATATAATCTATATATAGTCTATCTATCCTATTGCTTTTGTCTCTCTAGAGAACTCTGACTAACATAATATTATGTTTATAATAAGACTGTATCATATATACGTAAAAATATGTATTTTAGTCAACTTGGCTTAAAGTACAGATTTTGGTGTCAGAATTACTTGAGTTTGTGTCCTACTACTTACAAGGCAGAGAAATGACTGAATATCTTTACAACTCGATAGAGAGATTTAGTCAGTCATCAAAAAACTTCCCACAAAGAAAAGCTGAGCACTGGATGGTGCATTGTACCGAGTATTTAAAGAAAAATTAATACAGATGCTTCACAAATTTTTCCAAAACATAAAAGTGAAGGGAACACTTCATAACTCATCCTATGAGGCTACTATTACCTCGACATCAAAATCAAAGGCATCAGAAGAAAAACACAGACTGATGTAAAAATTCTCAACAAAATACTCGCAAACCAAAGCCAGCAGCACGTAAAAAGGATTGTAACTGTACCCAAGTAAAATTTATCCCAGGAAAGTAAGACTCCATATGAAAATCAGTCAAGGTAAATACCATGTTTATAAAACAAAAGAAAAAAACCCACACAATCATTTCAGCTGATGCAGAAAAAGCATTTGACAAAACCCAACACCTGTTCACCATAAAAACAATCAGAAAATTAGGAACAGAAAGCAAATTCCTCAGCATCATAAATAATACTTATGAAAAACCCACAACAGAGGCACCTGGGTGGCTCAGTCAGTTAAGCATCCAACTTCAGCTCAGGTCATGATCTCGCGGTCCGTGAGTTCGAGCCCCACGTCGGGCTCTCTGCTGACAGTTCAGAGCCTGGAGCCTACTTCCGATTCTGTGTCTGCCCCTCCCCTGCTCATGCTCTGTCTCTCTCTGTCTCTCAATAATAAACAAATGTTAAAAAAATGTTTTAAGGAAAACCCCACAACTAACATTATATTTAATTGTGAACAAAAGTCCCTTTCTTCCTAAGACCAGGAGCAAGACAAGAATGTCCATTATTGCCAGTTCTAGTCAACAGTTTAGTGGAGGTTCTAGACACGGTAGTTGGGTAAGAAAAAGAAATGAAAGACATCAAGATTGGTAAGGAAGAAATAAGCCATCTCTATTTGTAGATGATATGATATTCTCTATGGAATATCCTTAAGAATCCACATATAGGCACACACACACACTCACACACACAAATTAGCGTATAAGTAAGTTCAGCAAGGTTGCAAAATATGTCAATATACAAAAATCAATTGTATCGTTGTACACTAGCAATGACCATCTGAAAATGAAATTAAGAAAGCAATTCCATTTGCAATAGCATCAAAAATAATAAAATATGTAACAGAAGAATTGCACGACTTGTATGCTGAAAACTATAGCACACTGATGAAAGAAAGGAAAGACCTCAATGAACGGAAAGACACCCTTTCCTGTCCATGGACTGGAAGACTTGATATTGTTAACATGGCAATACTCCCCAAATCGAGCTGCAGATTCAATGCGATCCCTAAAAAAATTTCAACTGCCTTTTTTACAGAAATGGAAAAGTTTATCCTAAAATTCATAAAGAGTTGCAGGAGACCCAGAATAGCTAAAACAGTCTTGAAAAAGAGAAAAGAAAATTGGAAGACTCACACTTTCTAATGTCAAAACTAACTACAAAGATACACCAGTCAGTAAAGTATAATGCTGGCATAAGGATAGACATTCAGATCAAAAGAATGGATTAAGAACCCAGAAATAAACCCATATATCAGTCAATTTTCAACAAGGACGTCAAGACCATTCAGTGGAAAAATAAATCTTTTCAATAAATGGTGCCAGGATAACTGGATATCCACAGGCAAAGAAATGAACTTGGACCCTACCCCACACCATATAGCGAAATTAAGTCAAAATACATCGACGATCTAAATATTCTGAACATTAGAGCTTAAACTATAAAAATCCTTAGAAGAAAAACATAGGAGTAAATTTTCATGACCTTCATGATTAAGCCACAATTTCTTAAATATGACATTCGAAACATTAGCAACTAAAAAGAAATAGATTAATCAGGCATCATCAAAATTATAAACCTTTGCATGTCAAAGGTCACTATCAAGAAAGTGAAGAGACAACCCACAAAATGAAGAACATATTTGTAATCATATATCTGATAAGGTCCTGGTATAAAGACTACATAAAAATAGTTACAACTCAATGATAGAAAGACAGATAACCAAAATTTTAAATAAACATTACAAATCAGATACATAAAGGTCAATAAGCACATGAAAAGATGTTCAACTTGTTAGTCATTAAGAAAATATAAATCAAAACCACAATGAATTACAGCTTCCTATCCACTAGAATAGCTATAATTTTTTTTTAAAAAATCCAGAACCTGGGATGTTGCAATTATGAAGATCTTGGAACCCTCATACACTGCTGGTAGAAATGCAAAAAAAAAAAAAAAAAAGGTGCAGAAACTGGAAACAGCTTCACAGTTGCTCAAAATATTAATCTGTTAATATCAATAATAGAGTTATCCTATTGTCCAGCAGGTCTAGTGTTGGTCTCTACCCTAGAGAATTAAGCACATAGCTTCACTTAAAAAGCTTGTATATGAATGTTTGTAGCAGCATTATTTATTATAGCCCCAACATAGAGCCTGGACCCAAATGTCCAACAAGTGATGAATGGATAAATGTGGTATATCCATACAATGGAATAATATTAGGCCATCAAAAGGAATGGAATATTGACACATACTATAACGTGGATAACCCTTGAAAACATTGTGTTAAGAAATAGAAGCCAGTCATAAAAGACCGCTTGTCGGAAGATTCCATTTATATGCAATGTTCAAAACAAGCGAATCCATAGAGACAGGAAGTGGATTATCGGTCCCCAGGGAATCACAACATGGCAGACAAGAAAAGACATGGACTGATCACCCCCGTCTTCAAATGCAGGCTTCCGGATCGCAACAGAACCACGCCGCAGAGAGGGAGAAGATTCTGTTTTAAAACAAGATTAAAACTTGACTCTTACATGGACTACAGCTTGAATTACCTAGTTAAAACTGTCTTTTGTGACTGAAAATGATATTTTTATTGCCTAAAGGGTACAAAAAGGTTACGAGGGCTACTGGACCCCCTCCTTGTAGGGATAGAGAAAGAGCCATATACAATGTCTGAAAGTACAGCAGAAGACAGAGGTAAAGCTGTGTTCGAATTTCGTTTGTTTCGATATGAGTTACGACTGGATAATGGAAGTTGCTGGGGGGGTGGGGGAAGATATTGAACCCCCCACGTAAAGCTAGAGAACAACATAATAGTATTTGATAAAACAAAATTACATACCCCATGATCCGGCTTCACTGCTGTATGTGTATCACAGGAACCTCTCCATAAGGGGCGTGTAAGCCACAACTGGAGACTCCCCGAGAGGCTTCCAACAATTCCTTTCTCCTTTCAGCAAGTGATGTGCCATGTTGTTTTTTACCCATTACCATGTTAACTGCTCTTGGAAAGCTGAGAACAGGATCGGAGGCAAACGTTGAAACCTGTCTCCCTGGTGTGTCCCTGAAGGTCATCGGTGATGAGCCTGCATTAAGATTCAGAATCCATCTGGGGGCGCCTGGGTGGCCCAGTCGGTGAAGCGTCTGACTTCAGCTCAGGTCACGATCTCGCGATCCATGGGTTCAAGCCCCGAGTCAGGCTCTGTGCTGACAGCTCAGAGCCTGGAGCCTGCTTCCGATTCTGTGTCTCCCTGTCTCTCCGGCCCTCCCCCACTCGTGTTCTGTCTGTCTCTCTCTCAAAAATAAATAAACATTTTTTTAAAAAATTTTTTTAACTTCAGAATCCTTCTCAATACCGCCCCCCCTCCAGGAAGTCATTAACAAATGAACAACCTTGTAGTGCAAGATGACCTCTTTTTTTTTTTTTTTTTGCAATTCCTGGTTTATAATTTTGTTAAGAAGACAGAACATACATCTATTAAGAATGCAAGGCAGAATAATTATATGGACAATCTGAGAATACCGAGTAGCACTTCTTCCGGGGAAGAAGGGCAAGTTTGGCCAAGGCCATAGCAGGAGAGCAAACCGTGTGGGAAAGGATAGCTCAGCCTTCGGTGGCTCTGAAGACAAAAGGCACCGAAAGCAGGAAGAGTTTAGAGCATAAACGAATGGGAACAGTAATTAAGTTGCATGTCAAGATCTGTAAGAGGCCTATTAAAGTGGGAATGAATTGAGGTTCCGTGTTCCCTCACTTAGTGACCTGTGGTAAACGCGATCCCTGCTCCAATTTGCCTTTATTTAAAAAAAAAAAAAAAAGTTTTGAATGTTTATTTATTACTGAGAGACACAGAGAGACGGACAGAGCATGAGCAGGGGAGGAGCAGAGAGAGAAGGAGACACAGAAACCAAAGCAGGCTCCAGACTCCGAGCCGTCAGCACAGAGCCCGGCGTGGGGCTCGAACTCATGGAGTGTGCCATCATGACCGTTCCACGTTTGAACCGTGAGGTAAATAATGGGCTCCCTTCATTTGCAAACCTGCTGTATGCTCTTCTAATGTAAAGGGAAGACTCGTACCACGACTTTGTTATGAGATATTTTTATATTTTTTAGGCCAAACATTGCCATTGCTTTTAACTGAACAGACAGACGTTACTCAGCCGGCGTACCGAATTTGCAGAGGGCTATCTTAACCAGGATAATACGTCATTGAAGTTCATCTATCAAATCATTTTCCTGTAAAGCTTCAGAAGGAAAGGGCGGGAGACAGCTAACCTTGAACTCTCACCACGTAGAAGCGTTCTTACATTATTCACAGACTGTGTTTAAAATACAGTTGGGCTGAGGCCGCTGCTGCTGAGAAACAGCAGTGATTGCCGGCAATCAGATGTTCTAACGCGGTCGACATACAGATCGTGTCCTGGGCACAGCTTCTACCCCCTCTCGCTGGCTGTCCCCCAGACGGCTGGTCTGCAGCAAACGTTTACAGCTCGAGTAGCAGGAGAGGGTTACAGCCCGTCATCATCACTCGCAGCCACAAGGGGGCAGCGTTTACATGGATTGTAATAAAGATTCCAAGGGGAAAAAACCAGCCTTCCCGTTTCATGTTGAGCACAAGGAGCTTACCGCAATGTATTTGCCAAATAAAGATGCAAGGCACTGCAATGTAAAATACCGAGTTCCCCTGTTCCCTACAAATTGCTTTACGCTTATTGAAAAATCGTGGATTCCAAGACTATGAGAACTGCAGGGAGCGTAGGGAGGTGGAGAGCCCCCCCCCCCCGCCCCCACGTTTGAATGCCTGCATTCTCGGTGCTGGGCACAGTACTCACCAAATCGGGTGGCGGATCAGCGACCGTCCCCCCCCCCACCATTTCAGCCAGGTGTGCCCCTCCCCGAACCCCACAACATTTCAGACCGGGTGACTGAGACGAAGGAACTCCCTCAACAAATATTTATTAAGCATAATTTCTTCCTTTACAAGTGAGGAGATGGTATCCAACGAGCGAAATGGAATATTCAAAGGAACAGAGCTCCTTGGGGTAGCAGGGTTCTTTCCTCCCCTGGCTGATAACAGGTAGAGGTGACCATCACCTTTAGGGACAGAAGGACAGCTATGCAGAGCTCGTTGGAGGAGAAGAAGAAGAAGAAGAAGAAGAAGAAGAAGAAGAAGAAGAGTCAGTGAAGGGGCTCTTGGGTGGCTCAGTCCATTTAAGCCTCCGACTTCAGCTCAGGTCATGATCTCACAGTTCATGGCTTTGAGCCCGGCATCGGGCTCTGTGCTGACAGCTCAGAACCTGGAGCCTGCTTCGCATTCTGTGCCTCCCTCTCTTTCTGTCCCTCCCTCACTCATGGTCTGTCTCTCAAGAATAAATATACATTAAGAAAAAAATTAGTGATGATTGTGGTTTATATACACAATGGAGTACTACGTGGCAATGAGAAAGAATGAAATAGGGCCCTTTGTAGCAACGTGGATGGAACTGGAGAGTGTGATGCTAAGTGAAATAAGCCATACGGAGAAAGACAGATACCATATGGTTTCACTCTTATGTGGATCCTGAGAAACTTAACAGAAACCCATGGGGGAGGGGAAGGGAAAAAAAAAAGAGGTTAGAGTGGAAGAGAGCCAAAGCATAAGAGACTCTTAAAAACTGAGAACAAACTGAGCGTCAGTGGTACAACCACAAGGGACCGAGTTCTGCCGACACCCGGGTGACCTTGGAAGAGGACCGTGAGTTTCAGGTAGGAACTGCGGTGCAGCTCGTACCTTGACTGCAGCCTGGGGAGACCCTGGACAGAGGACCCAGTCAAGCCGGTCCTGGACTCCTGACCCAATGCGACTGGGCGATAATAAATCGTTGTGTTAAGCCACCAATTTTGTGGAAATTTGTTATTCATGGGAGCAAACTCCCACAGTGCTCTGTAATCCGCACGGCGTCTGTAGGGCAACACTCTGCCCTCAATAATAATAAAAGCTCACAACATCTGTTCTGTGTTGGTTTCTAACCTCTGTTTACATAGTAGCGACACAGAACTCCTGGGCTGCCCGGGGATGAGACGGCATAATCCCTTTTAACTCCAGAGTGTCAAAAATTACTATTTCGGTACAGCAAGCGCTGATTTGATGCTCTGGTTGCATATGTGCAGATAGTCTTATATTGAAAAGGAAACTGGTATGTTCCCAACAGACTTAAGCCGTTTACATTATGTACGCAAGTCGTTTAATCCTCACAAAACCCTGTGAGATGGCTTGTACTCTTCCCACGGCTCAGATGAGGTCACCAAAGCTCAGAAAGTCTAAATAACTTGACCGGCCACGCAACTAGTAGGTAATAAGGCCAGTATTCCATTACCGGGATGCCTCGGAAGGAGTACCTTCTACGTTACTTGGTTTATTCTATTAATGGTATGCTACAAGAATGGAGACGCCAAACAAGAATCCTTAAAAGACTCTCGGTTTGAGTTGAAAGAACGTCTCAGGGTTCCAGAAGAGGCATTGTGTAGCGAGTTAGAGCGAAGCGTTAAAGTTCACCTGCCTTCCCCTGACCTCCCTGGCTAATGCCTGGGCCATGTTGCACTGGGACAAGACAGGATGATGGGTCAGCTTAGAGGTCGTTTTTGTTGGCATATTAATGATGAACATCTTTCTTCCTTGGCAGATCTTCCAGAGGCCAAAATAGGCGGATTGTTTTCCGAGAGAACATTCAAGGGTTGTAAGGGTATGGTGAGTCCTCTGCTGCATTTTGGTTGTCGTTTTATTCCCCCAAATGCCACATCAAAATATGGATTTCACACAGGAACACTTCCAGTGCAGTACAAGAGTACAAGTCCAAGCTTAAAACTGCCTTTGAGCGCCCCGCGATAGCATTACACTAACTAGCAGCCTCCGGCCTTATGCAATGGGCAGCGTGCATAGGAGTATATTAAACTCATCAATCAAGGGACAAGAAGGAAAGACATACCTTAAGGAATGTGTTCACACCCAGCATTGCTGAGACTCTTGCTTCCTCCTTGTCATTTAGTCGATCCTGAATACTCGTGGGAAGCATAAGACGGGTCCCCTTGCTAACTTCAGAATTTCAGGAAGCACTGTATCATTAAAATAATTTCAATGATAAGCCAGCAGATCAATGAAATACCTGTGTATTTTAAATGGTAGTATCATACGGCAATTGCAAATTTTTTCATAATTATTTTCAAAACTGCAAACATTATCCTGTGCATCCCTCACAGCCTACTGTGGTGTCACCACTTACGTTACTCAAAGGGAAATCACAAGACATGTTGGTTAAAAGAAAGTAAAGTCAGAGTAATTTTGTGCCTTGGGGTTTCATTTAGTTGTCCTAAGTGGGGTGGTATATATTTTGCCCTGAAATAAAATTTAATTGGAAGATTTGACTTCAGGGGCACCTGGGTGGCTCAGTCAGTTGGGCATCTGACTTCGGCTCAGGTCATGATCTCACAGTTTGTGAGTTCAAGCCCCGCCTCGGGCTCTGTGCTGACAGCTCAGAGTGTGGAGCCTGCTTTGGATTCTGTGTCTCCTCTCTCTGCTCCTCCCCTGCTCATGCTCTGTCTCTCTCTGTCTCAAAAATAAATAAAAACATTTTTAAAATTTTTTTTAAAAAGAAAGATTTGACTTCAGTGTTGTTTTTTTTTTTTTTATTCCTTTAGTTCTAGAAAACTCATGGAATCATCCAGAAGTTTTCTGGAGTCTCGTTGCACTTCCTCATCCAAATCTCCAATACCCCAACCAGGACTTGCCCCCCATCAGAGTGGAACACAGGTGGTCTGGTGTTAGACATGTGGGAAATCTTCCTTTAATTTCTAAGCTCTGGGCATAAGTGTCAAACTCAAATAGCTTTCGTTTTATTTAGATATCTGTTCTCAGTAAAAAGAAAAAGAAACGCTTAGTGAAAAAGATAACCTTTTTCTCTGATCAGGAGCAAACCCAAACGTGAATGAGTTTCCCAGCATTTTTTAAGAACAGATCTTCATGAAGAGGAGAGGTGAAAACAGCGGAAACCTGAGTGGGGGAAAAGCAGAAAGGAAAAGGAAAAGGCTGAGGTCTAACACGAAGACCTGGATCTGTGAAGCGTCCTGTGTTGCAACTGGAAAGAAGGACGCCGCGAAGATCAAAACACTGTGGTGGGGAGGGGAGAAAAAGTATGGCTAACAGATCAGGTCAAGGGCTCACGTTAGATCAAGAGACTTGCATTGTATTCAATGAGTAACGGCAAGCTGCAAAATGAAGTCCATGGATAGGGAAGATTTATTTAGAGAGGTTTGTAGAGTGGCCTGGATGACCCAGAAGAGGAAGATCAGTTAGGACACCGCTCTGTGCTCTGCAGACACTAGATTAGATTAAACCATGTCTTTTGTCCTTTTCTTTTTATAATCTCAGCACGGGGCTTAAACCGAATTGGAAATGAAACGGATATTTGTTGAATGGGAGAATGAAAATGAAGAGACAAGGACTGGAGCGATAGCCACTGTAAAGAACAGCTCCATGAGGGGATTCCCTGCCCCAAGCAGCTACTTGGGGCCGGGGACTTACGGAGGACCTATTGCTTTCAACATGTGGCTCCCAAGATCACTGTCAACATCCATCCAGCAAAGGAGGGAAGACTAGGGATAGCAGTCCATGTAGGAAATCTTACAGGCTAGGACAGCATCACCCCCTAAGCTCCATTATCTTATTAGATTTAGTCATATGTTACATTTAACACCTTCAAAAAATTCTGGGGACTCTAGTCTAGCTGAGGAGCCTGGAGGAAAAGGAAATGGTTTGATGAAAAGCTTTTCCCTCTCTGTCGCAGTAGCTAAGGAAGCCAGTATATTTTCCCTATTGGAGATGCTAACGGGGGTTCTTTAGGCTGAAATAAAGAGACTTCAGCAGAAACTCAAAGCCATGAGAAAAAATGAGGACCGCTGGTAACAGTAACTCCATGGGTAGAGATATAAGCCAGTATTATTATACTTTTGGTTTGTAAATATTCTCATGTATCTATAAGACTTAAAGGGAAAACACAATTGCATAAAACAGTAATTATAAATCTGTCAATGAGCATGCAATATGTAAAGATGTGGTCTGTGACAATGACAATATAAAGGGGGACAGAAAGAGACGTACAGGAGCAGTTTGCATACAGTTGAAACTAACTCGATTATACATTGATTCACATACTACTGAAACTAAGTTGTTACAGGTTTGAGATGATAATTGCAATCCCCAAGGGAGTCACTGAGAATTTAAAAAATATACAGAAAAGAAGAAAAGAATGAAAATGGTGTACTATAAAAATTTAACTAAATACAAAATGGGTAGTATTGGGGGACCTGAGGAACCACAGCAAAAGTGTTTAAGGCATGCAGAAAACAAAGAACTAAATAACAGAAGTAAATCCTTTTTCCAGTACTGTATTTCTATGTAGATTAAATAGTCCTTTTGAAAAGACAGAGATGGCCGAATGGATAAAATCAGGGAAAAAAAAACAACAACTTGACTCACATCTATGCTATCCACCAGACTGTCACTTTGTTGGGGGACAAAGACACAAAGAGATTGAAAATAAAGAATAGACAAAGATATTCCATGTAAATAGTAAAATAAGAGAGCTGGAGTGGGTCTATTATTATCAGAAAAAACGAGATCTCATATCAAAAATGTTACTAGAGTCAAAGGAAACTGCATATCGATAAAGGGCGCAATACATCAAGAAGATACAAAAATTAGAAACATATACATACCTAACAGCTTCAAGATATATAAAGCAAAAATCAACAGATTTGAAGGGAGAAATAGTTTTGTGATACTACTTGGAGACTTCAATACCCCACTTTTAATAATATATAGAACCACCAGACAGAAGATGAATAATGAAACAGAATTTGAAAAGCACTATAGACCAATTGGACCCAAAAGACGCATCAGAAAATTTCACCCAACAAGAGCAGAACACACATTTTCCTCAAGTGTACATGGAACATTCTCCAAGATAGATCATATGTTAGGCTACGAAACAAGTTTTAACAAATGTAAAAAATTGAAATCATACAAAGTTTCTTTTCTGACCGTGATGGAATAAAAGTAGATCAATAACAGAAGGGGAACTGAAAAACTCACAAATATGGGGAAATTAAAAAACACACTCTTAAACAACATTAGGTCAGAGATGAAATCACAAGGAAAATTAGAAAACACTGTACCTTGAGATGACTGAAAACTAAACCTCAAATTACCAAACCTCCTCAAGAAGAAATGGAAAATCCAGGGTGCCTGGGTGGCTCAATTGGTTGAGTGTCCTACTTCAGCTGGGGTCATGATCTCGCAGTTCATGAGTTCAAGTCCCGCGTCAGACTCTGTGCTGACAGCTCAGAGCCTGGAGCCTGCTTCAGATTCTGTGTCTCCCCTCTCTGCCCCTCCCCCACTCATTCCCTCTCTCTCTCTCTCTCTCTCTCTCTCTCTCTCTCTCTCTCTCTTTCTCTCTCTCTCTCTCAAATAAATAAAACATTAAAAAATTTTTTTAAAAAGGAAGAAGAAATAGAAAATCTGAGTAGACCTAAAATGAGTAAAGAGATTTAATCCATGAGCAAAAACTTCCTTAACAAAGAAAAGTCCAGGGCTGGATGACTCCACTAGTGAATTCTACCAAGTAATTTTTTTTAAAAAAATTAACACCAATCCTTCTGAAGTTGTTTCAAAAATAGAAGTATTAGCACATCCCAACTCATTTTATGAGTCCAGTACTGGCCTGATAGTGATGCCAGTCAAAGATACTGCAAGAAAACTACAGCCCCGTATCCCTTATGGTGCAAAAATCCCCAACATAATATCAACAAACTTAATTCAACAGACTATTAAAATAATTAGACACCATGATCCGGCGAAATTTATCTCAGTGATACAAAGGTCATTCAACATATGAAGTCAGTAAATTGAATACACTTCATTGATAAAATGAAAGAAAAACCCCACTTGATCATTTCAGTTGATGCAGGAAGAGCATTTCACAAAACTCCACACTCTTTCATGACAACAAATAAATAAATAATAAACAAACAAACAAGAAATTTAACTCCTCAATATGATAACGGTCATGTGAAAAACCCACAGCTAATATTCTCAATGGCAAAACACCGAAAGCTTTTCCCCTGAGATCAAATATAAGCCAAGGATGCCTGCTTTCACCACTTCTATGTAACACGGCACTGCAAGTTCTAGCCAGAGTAATTATAAAAGAAAGAGAAATAAAACATATACAAATTGGAAAAGAAGTCCATCTTCTATGTAGAAAACTCTGAAGAATCCACACACACACAAAAAAACTGGTAGGCTAACAAACGAATTCATCAACGTTGCAGAATATTAGGCCAACACTCAACTGATTTAGTTGTTTTTCTATGCACAGCAATCTGAAAATAAATTAAGAAAGTAGTTGCACGTACGACAGCATGAAAACAAAATATTTAGAAATAAATTTAACCAAGGGGGGCACATCTTGTACACTGAAAACTATAAATCGTTGCTGAAAGAATTAAAGAAGACCTAAATAAATGAAAAGACATCCCCTGTTCATGAAATGGAAGGATTAATATTGTTAAGATGAGAGTGTTACATAAATAATCTACGAATGCAATGCAAATCCTACCAAAATCTCAGCAAACACTTTTGCAGATGTGGAGAAACACATAAAATTCATAATAGAGTTTGAAGAGACCCTGAAAAGTCAAAACAATACGTGATGGATGAACATAGTTGGGGGACACACACTTCCTGCTTTCAAAACTTACTACAATGCTACATTAATCAAAATAGTGTGGTGATGAAATAAGGATAGACCTATAGACCAACAGAACAGAATTGAGAATCCAGAAATAAATCTTTATAACTATGGCCAATTGGTTTTGGGCAACAACACCAAAATCTTACAGAAGAATACTTTTCAACCAATGGTGCAGAGACAACTGAATTTCCACATGGCAAAGAATAAAGTTGGACCCTTACTTTACACCCCTTACAAAAATTAACTCAATTTGGACAAGAACCTAGATTGAGGGGCAAAAAACTATAAACTTTTTAGCAGAGAATGGGCAAATCTTCATGAGCTTGGATTTGACACTAATTTCTTAAATATGACATGATAAGCACAAGCAATGACAACAACGAAGATAAATTGGACTTCATTAAAATTAAAACGTTGCCCATCAAAGGACATCATCAAGAGAGTGAAAAGACAATTCGCAGAATGGGAGAAAAGATTGGTAAACTGCACATCTGATAAGAGGTTAATGTCCAGAAAAGGAAAAAAAAAAAAAAAGGCTGGAATAGGCATTTCTCCAAAGAAGTTACACGAAGGACCGATAAACACGTTAAAGTCATCAGTCATTAGGGAAATGCAAAGCAACACCACAGTGGATATTACCTCACACCTCCTAGGATGGCTATAAGCCAAAAAATGGAAAATTGTGTTGGTGAGGATGTGGAAAATATGTAACACTTGTTGCTGTGGATGTCGGTTTGGCAGTTCCTAAGACAATTAAACATAGAATTATTATATGACTCAGCAGTGTACTCGTAGATATATAACCAAAGAACTGCAAAAAGAGACTCATATTTGTTTGCAAATGTTCATAGCTGCACTATTCACAGTAGACAAAATATTGAAATAACACAGGTACCCATCAATAGATAGATGTATAAACAAAATGTGGTATATATATTATATATATTCACATATATTATAATATATAATATATAACATACATTATATTATATATAACATTATATATAATTAATATTTTTATAATATATAATATATAACATACATTATATTATATATAACATTATATATAATTAATATTTTTATAATATATAATATATAACATACATTATATTATATATAACATTATATATAATATAATATACATTATAATAGATATTATATTATATACAAATATATATAAACCATAAAATATTCAAGCTTAAGAAAGAATGAAGTTCTAATACATGCAACAACATCTAAGAACCTTGAAAACATTATGCTAATTGAAATAAGCCAGACACAAAGTATAAATAGTGTATGATTCCCCTTAATTAGGCAAATTCATGAAAAAGAATGTAGATCAGAGGTTACCAGGGTCTGCAGGAAGGAGAGAATGGGGAATTAATGAGTACAGAATTTTTTTTATTTTGGGGGGAGGGGTTGATAAAAGTGTTCTGTAAATAGATTGTGGTGATCGTTATATAACATTATAAATGCACTTAATGCCACTTAATTATACACTTCAAATGGTTGAAATGGTAAAATTTATGTGTGTTCTGCTATAATGAAAAAAATAAAGCTACACAAAACTCAAATCTGTATTTGCTATTATTAAATTCACCAGTCAAAATAACCGTGTAAGATTGTTGTCGCTGCTAACACCTACTCACTATGGTTCAGTGATAAACAGTTCACGGACCAGCACCATTTTGTGGACCACTTTAAGAAGCACTGATCTGGAGCAAGACATGTCACCTTAAGAAGCCTCAGTTTCCTCATCTATAAACAGGGAATAATCGCATTGCCTACTTCCTCTGGTTTTGTGTGACGGAATTAGATAATACATGGAAATTACTCAGCCTGGCACACTAATTTTTGATTCCTACACATCGCATTCTACATTTGAAATCGTTGATATGTGTGTTTTATGAATTCTTAAAAATTTTTAAGCTCAAAACTTTATCCATTCTTTATTAATATTTGACTATCCTCTGCATTCTATTTCTAGTTAGTGTATGCTATACTGCAGGGCATTTAATTTTTATGTATTTGATCTCTGTGCGGACTGCCTATTTATTAAGAGCGGGGATCGTGGGACGCCCGAGTGGCTCAGTTGGTTAAGCGTCTGACTTGCGCTCAGGTCATGATCTCGACGTTTGTGGGTTCGAGCCCCGCGGCGGGCTCTGTGCTCCCAGCTCGGAGCCTGGAGCCTGCTTCGGATTCTGTGTCTCCCTCTCTCTCTGCCCCTCCTCCGTTCGTGGTCTGTCCGTCTCTCTCTCTCTCAAAAATGAAATAAACATTTAAAAAATGTTTAAAAATAAATAAAGGGCAGGGATCGTGCTGTGTCAGGACGGTCACCTTCAATAACGCTTCACAGTCTGCAACCCTACCTTCCCGTTTGCACACTACCGCGCTGAAGACGATCTCTTCTACTGAAGAGACACAAAACAAGCTTGTGTGATCTAACTGTAACCTCGATTTGGGTTGGTAGTTGCATTCCTACAACACTTCGGTATTATTTAAATTGTGGCATTAAAGAGCGGTCATTTAGAAGGTGAGTCATCCATGAAAACATTCCTGGAGCATACTACAAGCAAGCGCCCTTTGTTCCCATTACTCCATAGCAGAGAACGTTAAACCGCCTACATTCAACTTCCCGCCAAGGAAATGAAGCATGTCACAGCCCTCAGCATGACTCCTGGAGAATCCCACAGGCCACAGCAAAGCCAAACCCCGGCACATCGCTATGTGGTTTGAAAGTTTTCTATTCATGGAGACTGAAGCATAAGACTGAATTCTATATAAGGGTGGGGGTGGGGGTGGGGGGGAACCAAAACACTAAACCAAAAAAAAAAATAAAAATAAAGAACCCCCAAATAAAAAACAAGGCCTCTTTTGATTTCATCTCTCCCCATTGACATTCCAATCTCGTGCCTCACAAAAAATAAAGCTAAAATAAGTATAACGACAATAATAACGCGTTCATGGACCCTGGAAAAGTCTGTTTCAGGGAATGGCAGGGATGTACATATGGCATGTAGACAGCATACGAATTACACACTGAATGATTCATGAAATTGATTACAGAAATTATTTCAGTTAATTAAAACCTAAATGAACTGTCCTTAAGGACAAATCAACAAACCTCTTACTTTAGTCCTCAGGTGGAAGAGAGATGAGGTAAAGTGCCACCTTCTAAATTTTTAAATACTTGGGAATCAGAGAGAAGGCAAATTTCCTCTTTGACTGTTATACGTGCTACCTAAATGTAATTGGGAAAATAATTCAGTGGGTTTCCGAAAGTACCTTCATTAAGGTAAGGCTATAGAAGGAAAGTTTTAGCCCAAAGTGATCATTTCCAAAAATGGAATAGAAGTATCTATGTGTTCTGCATAGATGTGCATACAGAGCACCCAGTGGCGGGGGGGGGGGGGGGGCAGATTCTATGAACTGTCTCTCCCTTAACTATTACATCTTATCTACACCTCCCTGCACTCATAGACTTCTCAGTCATTCGCTAGTAATCGCATTCGAGCTGAGTATACCGGTGGCCAAAGGGAAGTATCTGAGTCCCATGAATAAAACAACACAGAATATCATTATTCCACTCTTCTCTCTAACTTATATTAAAGTGTACTCACTTTTATTCAAAGTAATATCATAGTCCCTTTATTTTGCTGATCCCTAAAACAGACATAAAAACAACAACAACAGCAACAACAAAAGCTACACTTTTTCATTTTCTCACTTTTTCCCCCAGTTCGCACAAATTTTAATATTTGATTATCACTGACTTTCCTTACAACATGCTTTATCTTCCTAGGTACCAGGCGCAGGGACAATTAAATATAAAATAAAGGGGCGCCTGGGTGGCTCAGTCGGTTGAGCATCCGACTTTGGCTCAGGTCATGATCTTGCGATCAGTGAGTTGGAGCCCCGTGTCAGGCTCTGTGCTGACAGCTCAGAGCCTGGAGCCTGCCTTTGCATTCTGTGCCTCCCTCTCTCTGTCCCTCCCCCCCTCATTCTCTCTCTCTCTCTCTCTCTCTCTCTCTGTCAAAAATAAATAAACATTAAAAAAATTAAAAATTAATAAATAAATATAAAATAAAAATATGCTGTAAAATATTCAATGACTAATATTGCCTCAGAACTCTGATTCTACAAATATTCTGGGCAAAGCTGGATGTAGGATCTGGAAAAGACACATTTCTAGTTTAAAAGATCAAAGAGGTCAACCAAATGTGTTATAGCTACATATAGTGCATAAAACTTTAAAGACTTCAGCTGTTTCAGGCTTTCCTTTTCTACTTTAGGGAGGGGGGGTGGGGAATCCTAGTCTTTGCCATTCGTTAATTTCAGACCAAAAACGTAATGAAGTTTTAGAAATACACAGGAGAAGCTGCATAAACAAGACTGACAAATAAAAATTAGGAACAAAAACAGAAAACAAAAACCTGCTGTGTTTCAAGACACATAACAATCACGTATTGAGACTTTGTCAGCATTTCATCTTCTCGCTCGCCTGAAGATTGAAAGAAAACTGTCCCTGCTGTATTCCTGCTCTATTTCTGCTCGCCAAGGGCCGTGCACTGACCCTCCTCACCGACCAGCTGCACCGAGAAGCCGACTGAGATTGCCACTTGATGCCCCTGTGTCTTCCAGCTCGTGCAACTTCTTTGTCCATATAGAAGTATCGTATTATTCATATAGATGCATTTTTAAATTTCCATAGCTTATGATGTTGTGACATCTTACATTTTGCTGTGGGGAAGAGACTGCCCTCCCAGAGCTAGCCAATTCCTAGAGAGAGCAAAGGGCCAGGCTAACAGCTTTACTTCTCACATGTACACTCACCAAGCCCGGTCCATTCGCCCAACTATTTCCTTCATCTAACACTCACACACCAAATCAATATATCCCCTGCCCTAGATCACCCTAGGGCCAGTTATCAGGCAACCAGAGACCATCCCTATAGCCCAAAGCATGCCACAATTATTCAAATAGCCAGTCCTAAACTGTTCACTCTGCCCTGCCTCGCCTTTCCTACAGAAACCTCCCAGAAAAGGCTCTGGCCTACGCTTTCTCCTCCCTCCTGCTTCTGGTCCCCACCAGAACTCAGAGCTTCCCCTGTGGCCCTGGGTGGTGTGGCATGCCCCCTTCTCCCAGGAAATGGAAGTAATAAATTATTTCAGCGGCACTGACCTCTCTGTAGCTTAACCCGGTCACTTCTATAAATGAAAATCCTGTGGGTACAAAGGAGACAAGTATCATAAGTGATGCCTATGCAAACATATTATTCTTCTGGGCTCTCTTACTTCAGCATTTGCTGGGAGACAAGCCACACACTAAAATTAATTAGGAAAGGACAAATATATATGCAGATTTGTTAAGAAAAAAATGAGAGTCTGTTAGCTTTGCTTTGCACTTGGCCTTCGGAAAACACTTCATTAGCCATCAATTTTATTTCAAGGGCCCAGCCCTAAAAATTGCCTGAATTGCCAGATAAGATGGCTTTCAAAGTGAAAATCTATAGCTTCCCAGTGAAATCATTGCAATCGCCAGCTGTTTGGGATTATGCTGTGTCGGGTGGTTTCTGCAGGCTTTCTGATTAGAATGCAGTATAGACCTTGATGACCCATGATGTGAGAACAAGGGTTTAATGGAAAGCTGAGCTTTAAATCATTCACATTCTTTAAGCTTTTGTGTAAGACATAGCAGGCCCTCTGCTGGCGACAACAATAGATTGTTCTGTCCTGTAGAACGCATCCTCACCCAACACAGATATTGTCTATGGCAGTGGTTCATAACCTTCACCGTGCAACAGAACCTTCTACGGGGGTTTCTAGAAATATCGATGTCCATACTCCTTTGCAAGATGTTTGGTTTTAGTGTTGAGGGCTCAAATATTGAGATATTCAAAAACACCATTGGGTGAGTTTACTGTTCCAACAGAATGGAGAACACTCATTTGTACTGTATCATCCTCCAGTCTCGAGGGCCCGCAAGAATATTATAAAATCTGAAACTCTAGCCCCAGTCAACTAGATGGATTTCAAAGGAGCAGCGCTTCTATAAAAGAGCAGAAACTTTTATAAAAGAAAAAAAAAATCCCAAGAAAAAGCAGGGCGGTTTAGCGGCCAGAGCATTTGAGTAGCATTGGGAAAAGTTGGCCCATAGTTAGATCTACCTGCTAACTGACTCTGGGTAAATCACAGCCATCATCCATCTGCTTAGATTCACGTGTTAGTCTGGTTTGGGGAGCTTCCAAATGATCACGGAGCTTCAAAGTAAATGAGATTGAGAATAAAAAAAAAGTATAGATGGAATTGAATCAATTAAGGGAGAGTGAACTTTAGTTACTGGCCAAGTAGTTTGGAATTCCATTAAAATAGTGTGTTTAGACTCAGAGAAAACACGCTGGACAAATCCATTTGTGCTTATGGAAAAGAACAGAGATACTCGTGATACATAACTGCATCGTCCTTCATTTACAAGTCTTCAGGTCTTTGTGTGGGCTCCTTGATCCCACAGACGGCTGTCAGCGAAGCTGTTTGGCGTGAACCATGGCGAAGAATGTTCCGACCATTCTATCTGTTGTTTTAAATAGAATATAGTTGAAATGCTCTGGAATTCTTTTGTTTGTTTGTACTTCTTGGTAAGAAAGAGGGTGACTTCATAGATGGTAAATGTGTTTTTTTCTTTCTGTTTCTAGACAGATTATTTGACTTCTTCAGTCCAGTGGCATCACTTCTTTAGCCTCCGTGTTTTGGTTTGTTTGCTGGGAAAACTCATCGAATAACATCTGGAAATTGGACAAACTGATGATCTCTCTTTAGATGATTAGTGAAACTGCTAACTAAAACCCAACAGTGCGGGGCGCCTGGGTGGCTCGGTCAGTTAAGCATCCAACTTCGGCTCAGGTCATAATCTTGCGGTTCGTGAGTTCGAGCCCCGCGTCGGGCTCTGTGCTGACAGCTCAGAGCCTGGAGCCTGCTTCACATTCTGTGTCTCCCTTTCTCTCTGCCCCTTCCCTGCTCATGCTCTGTCTCTCTCTGTCTCAAAAATAAATAAACATTTAAAAATAAAATTAAATGTTTTTAATAAATAAATAAATAAATAAAACCCAACAGTGCAATTGTGGAGTCGCGGTGTTCATTATTGTTTCATGCTAACCCTTGAGTAGGTATCCTATATCATTCTTCACTGTGCTCGAATGACATTTAATGGTTCTGATACGAAGTTCCTGCGTTATCTCAGGGGAAAGAGCCAACTTCACGAGGTGACGAGATTGAACCTTCATCAGCAATGAACCTTCCGTGTGGACTGCCTCTATATCTCTCCTCTCCATTAACAAAACAACCAGGAATGACAATAAATAAATGGATTGGGGGTAGTCTCCAGGGGATCTGTCTTTGAGTCAAATCATGACCCCTTTTCTGAACATCTTTAGAGAGAGTAATTTTCGTCTAACGTGAATGGTTTAAGTATAACCCAACTCAGGGTCAGAAATGTAGGTGAGCCGACACCTCAGATCTGTGCTCTCTTAGCTTATGTTATCTCTTCTATGTATTTGTATATTCTGACTTGAAGCTGTTTGCTCAAGGAGAAATTACTCAAACTACAACCACCCATGATTTTTTTTTATTAAAAAAATTTTTAACGTTTGTTTACTTTTGAGAGAGAGAGTACGAGTGGGGGGAGGGCAGAGAGAGAGAGAGAGAGTCAGAATCTGACGCAGGCTCCAGGCTCTGAGCTGTCAGCACAGAGCCTGATGCGCGGGTTGAACCCACAAACCGTGAGATCGTGACCTGAGCCGAAGTCGGACGCTTAACCGCCTGAGCCACCCAGGCACCCCCACCCATGATTTTTTAATCACACGCGTGACATGGAAGTTGTGGCTCAAATTTTTTAGTTACAACTCCAAGAGGTTAGTTCTCGCTCTCCTTACATTTAGCTCTTATTACCAAGCTATTAGGTGATTAATGGAATTTTTTTAAAGACAGATGAGAAGTTTGTGTATAGAAATCTAAGACTCTTGGGAATTGTCTGGTCCGATTCCATCAATGCCTCTTAAATATTAGCAATTTTGAGATTAATTTCTAAATAAAAATGTATCTTAAAACATCAAATTCTGAGTAGGGAAAAATAAGGAAGAAAACCATTTAGCTGATTATAAAAAATAGCTAATATTTATTGAGCACTTACTTTATACCTAGACCTGAGTTAGGAGCTTAAGAAAAATTATCTCACTTAATGAAAGCTACAAAGAGTGATTTTTTTTTTTTTTTGCTTTTTAATCATTAAGATTAAAGTATTTAATCTTGCTTTCTTCTGCACTGACCTGTTATATACAGCACCTTAACTGGGTTGAAAATTAAAGTTTTCTTTTTCTGTTATGTTTTATTTCTTTATTTATTTTGAGAGAAAGCACACCCGCAAGAGCGGGGGAGGGGCAGAAGGGGGGAGAGAGAGAGAGAGAGAGAGAGAGAGAGAGAGCAAGCACCCAGAGTGGAGTGCTTGACAGGGGTTTGGATCCCCGCACCCTGAGATCATGACTTGAGCCGAAATCAAGAGTCGGACGCTTCCCCAACTGAGCCATCCAGATGCCCCCAAAATTTACTTTTTAAAGTCTTCATTATCTATGAGTTGTTATAAACTAGCGTCAATATGTTTCATCAATTCTCTTGCATTAACCTGCATCAATCTCAATGCTTCCCTAGGTGAGACACACATTGTTCAATTCTTTCATTTCTATTTGCTGGAGCAACTTTTAACTTCATCACATATTCCCTTTCTTGGTCTGTCTTTGCCTTTTATTCCTATGTATGCGTTATACATATGACACTTTTTGTGATACACACACACACACACACACACATATCTATATCTATCTCTATCTCTCTCTATATATATATATAGTTGACCTAGAGAAACACAGAAAGAACCAAATTTAGAACTCTTTGTGGAAGACCTATTCCTCCTGAGGGAAACTGGCCCTTTCCAATTTGATTAGTTCCTTCTTAGCTTACTTGTGAAAGCATCTTTTTCTATAACTTTTAACCTTCCATATAATGGAATACACAGACTAAGCTTTGAGTTAAAAAATTGAGCCATGAGCAAAATTTGTTATTAGGTGTCTGCTAAATAGCTAGCTGGTTTGGTCTGGAAGAAAATAATGGAAAATGTGTAGGGAAAAGATAATTCTAGACTATTCTGAACATAGAGGCAAGGAGGACTTAAACGTTCTGGTTCAGTACAGCCATACGGTCATAAGTGAGTAACAATTTAAACAAGAATGAGAGAGACTGCATTTCCTTCCCAGAACGTTCTAGAGGGAGAGATAGGGAAGAGGCTAGAACAGAAGCTGTTGAGAAACGACAAGAACGATTGGGGGAAAAAAAAACACACACATAATTTTTGCAAAACAATCTTTTTTCTTTCCAGGGTTTTGGCACCTGTCTGACAATCTTCTGGTTTCATCCCACTATTGAAATGCTTGTTCTAGCATGGACCCGCATTATAATTAGGCCAATGCAATGTTCTCTGAAGCAAAAACTATCATTTCCTCTGTGTTCGCCAACAGTATCATTTGCAGAAAATGTCAACTTAGTTAAGTGACACGGATCGTGTTAATTCAGTTAGACAGAGGAAGGTCGACAGGCACAATTTTATCAAACAAACAGCGCAGAGATGTCGATTTGTCAAATATAACATTCATAACTAGGTTCCTAAAGTAAAGCACTTTATAATATTTGAAACAGAATACCACAATAGCAAAGAAATCCCTGGTGGCTTGATTAAAAAAAAATTTTTTTTAAAGGCTTTTCATTCAAAGCGTGGGCCAGAGACCAGCCACAGCCACTCTGGTGTCACCTGAGAGCTTCTTAGCAATGCAGACCTTCTGGATTCAAATTTGCATTTTCACAGATGCCCAGATGTTTCTCATGCGTGCCAGAGGGAGGGGATTGAGAATTCTTCACCTACCGCATGGAGTGAAAGGCACGGAGGGATAAAGAACTCCTTTCTGACACCCCTTCTCCTTTCACATTGTTGATCTCTTGGGGGCGCCCGGGGGGGCTCAGTCGGGTAAGCTTCTGACTTCAGGTCAGGTCACGATCTCACGGGTTGTGAGTTCGAGTCCCGCATCTGGCTCACTGATGTCGGCTCAGAGCCTGCTTCGGATCTGCTGCGCTCCCCCTCTGCCCCTCCCCCACTTCCCCTCTCTCTCTCTCTCTCTCTCTCTCAAATGAATAAACACTTCAAAAAATTGTTGATCATCTACCTATGAGATATTGTCCCTCAGCAGCTTGAAGATCCCCCCCCAAAACTTAACTACTAATAGTCTAGTGTTGGCCAGAAGCATTCCCAACAACATAAAGTCAATTAACACATATCTTGTATGTGTATTGTATACTGTATTCTTATAATAAAGTAAGCTAGAGAAAAGACAATGTTATTAGGAATAGCATAAGGAAAATGCATTGACTGCACTGTACTGTATTTATCAGGAAAAAAAAAAAACACGTATATAAATGCACTCGTGCAATTCAAATCTGTGTTGTTCCAGGGTCAGCTGTAGTTGTTTCTGCCTTTTTCCCTTCGGCTTCTTTAATATTTTTTTTAATTTTTTTTTAACGTTTATTTATTTTTGAGACAGAGAGAGACAGAGCATGAACGGGGAGGGTCAGAGAGAGGGAGACACAGAATCCGAAACAGGCTCCAGGCTCTGAGCGGTCAGCACAGAGCCCGACGCGGGGCTCGAACTCACAGACTGAGAGATCATGACCTGAGCCGAAGTCGGACGCTTAACTGACTGAGCCACCCAGGCGCCCCATTCTTTAATATTTTTTGAAAACGTTTATTCATTTTGGAGCGCCTGGCTGGCTCAGTCGGTTAAGTGGCCGACTCTTGGTTTCCGCTCTGGTCATGATCTCACGGTTGGTGAGTTCGAACCCCACATCGGGCTCCACGCTGACAGTGCAGAACCTGCTTGGGATTCTCTCTCTCTCCCTCTCTCTCTCTTTCTGTCCCTCCACTTCTTGCACACTCCCTCTGTCTCTCTCTCTTTAAAAATAAATAAAATTAAAATAAAGTTTAAAAAAATGCTTTTTGAGAGAAAGATAGACAGTGAGCAGGGGAGGGGCAGAGAGAGAGGGAGACAGAATCCATGTGATCAGTGAAGAGTCCCACACAGGACTTGAACTCGCGAACTGTGAGGTCACGACCTGAGCCAAAACCAAGGGTTGAACCCTTGTCCATCGGAGCCCCCCGGGCGCCCCTATTTTTTTTAATCATACTGTAGTTTCACCATATTCTGAATGTGTACATTTTCAAATCATAAGACTGCTTGTGTTTCTTGAATCTAAGGATTTTTCCCAGTAATTTTTGAAAATTATTTATTTGTCATTCTATCTTCAAATGTATTATTCTCCTCAATCATTTTGAGTCTGTTCTCCCATATCTTTATTTACACGCATATTCTTCCTTTATGTTTCCGACCTTCTGTCTCATTTTTATCCTAATAAATCCCCGGGCTCTATTTTGGGTAATTTTATCAACTGCATAGCCTAATTAATATTAATAAGTCTATTTAAAAAATTTTTTAATGTTTATTTCTGAGACAGAGAGAGACAGAGCGTGAGCCAGGGAGGGGCAGAGAGAGAGGGAGACACAGAATCTGAAGCAGGCTCCAGGCTCTTGTCTGTCTTGGGGGTTCGGAGAGGGAGGTTGGAGGAGTAAATGCCTGATGTGGCTGGTTACCGATTCCGGGACTTTGCACTGCCCTGGTGTTACTCTGTGCACAACAGCCTTGTGCTTCATCGATAATTCTGTCCAGAAGGGCCGAAGCAATGATCGCTCCAAGACAACTCAGGAAGAGGCCAGAGTATTGTTTAAAGCTTTCTTCCAAATTTTCCTCTCACGCTGCCCCTGGCAAACCTATGCCCAGGGTATAGCTGCTGTTCTCCACACGAATCCTAACTGACCTGAGCCTTTTTCTTTTCTTTAATTCCGCAAATACTCTTCCCTTCTCTTCCTCCCTCCCTCCCTTCCTTCCTTCCTCCCTTCCTTCCTTTTTCTTTCTTTCTTTCTTTCTTCCTTCCTTCCTTCCTTTCTTTCTTCTTTCTTTCTTTCTTTCTTTCTTTCTTCTCTTCAGTTTTGACTTTGGAGGAGAGAGCCAGCAGCCCATGTTTATTTGAGATCTTGATAGAAATCAAGAAATCTATAATCTAGTTTATTGCTTTTCATTTCTGGCACCTGGGTATTTCCCTTGACACCCCCCCCCCCCCCGCCTTGCAGATATACATTAAAAGTTATTGCATGTTATTCAACATTGTACAGGCTTTAAGACATGAGGGTTTGGGAATTGGCATAGTCTTAGAAATTACTGGAACCAAAAGTCACTTTAATCTTTTCAAATCTTTGATATACATCTTTACGTATTTGATTTGGCTACTCTTCCTTAATGCTTTGCCAGGTTTTACATGAGATAATTTGAAAGTCAACATTGCTTGGGTAATATATACGTTTTGCAATAAAGCCTTTGAGAATTGAAATAAACAGGAATGTGGCGAAGTAGAGTTAAGAACCTTTGTCCCAACACGCTGAGGGCATAAACGGTTGTCTTTTTTGGTTTGTTTGTTTGTTTTTTTTTTTTTTTGGTTTTTTGTTTTTAAGAGGCAGTGATATAATTATGATTAAGAGTGTGAGCTTCAAAGTCAGGATTTCAAGTTGGATCACATGCAGCCTCAGCCGTTTATTAACTACATACACTTGAGTTAGGTTCTTAATTTCCCTAGGCTTTGCTTTGTGCAGCTGTAAAAGTGGTTAATAATTGTACCCACCACATGCACTGATGTGAGGCTTACATTCCGTAATAGGCATTTAGCACAGGGCTGATATATAGTAAGTATCTAATTAAAAACCATCACTATTTTTGCTATCTTTATTAAGTTTTTCTGGCCTAGATATATTGGAAAAGGTAAATCGAGGGGGTGGACAACTACCTTTTCTTTTCCCTATAAAACCTCATCTACTTTCTTGCGCTGCATTACCGGACTATTATTAAAATGCAAACTCTCAGTTTCCTCTTTGAGCCTAATAGGTCTTCATTATTATTTATTTGCAGCTTCTACAATATGTAGTAACTTACATGAGCCGGAAGGACTGGAGAGCTATTTAAATAGACTGCATTTAGTTCGTCTAATAACGATTTGGAATTAAAATACCGATCTTCCTGGTCTAGCGATTCCCCCCAGATACCTCACAGGTTTTATATCGGAATTGAAAGAAACAACGTACGTGAATTGTGACGGAAATTGTGAAAGAATGTAAAAATATTAGTTATTGCTAGTCTAACATCTACGTTAAATAACATTATAAACCATATAGAATTATGTCTCTGCTATTTATGTACATACACATATATATTTTATGCTTAAAGCAACACATATTTCCTGACAATTGTAAAAGGCAGAAATCTAAAATCGGTTTCCCTGGGCTAAAAATCTAAATATACGTTTAAATGTACTTTAGATTTAAGACAGAGATTCATGTATTACTGAACGAGGATGAGTGCGAGCAATTTACCTTGTTTAATGATTGGTCGGTTTTTTGTTAATTTTTTTGCATTTTGTCTTTAGAGATTTTTCAAACATCACGTGACAAATCCATAAGTCATTTATTTCGATTTCTAAGAAGATTTAGAGATTTTCACTCTGGGCATAGAACAGAAACTAGATTCACATTCCTGCCTTACACAACTAAAAATCTCTGGATAAAATGTATGAAAACAATACTTTTCAGGCATTGACCAATGGGGAGCTCAGGACAGTGGCCCCAAAAGAAAGGAAACGAACGAAGTAAGTCCTACCTTCATCTGTGTTTTCTGCCTCTGGATCCTGGCACTGGGGGGCTGTGAAGCAGGAACAGGGTCGGGCTGGGGTGAGGCAAATGATTGCATCAACGACTGGGCACAAACTCAAGGAGGCACTAAGTGACAGAAATTTGCAGAGTCCCAAAGTAAAGGGGACAGTGCGGAAACCGGTTCCAAGTATCTACATCGTCTCTTTTGATGACTAAGTTTCTCATGTGTAGTGTGAGTGTCCAAGGAAACGTTAATGATGTACAGGGTGCTGAGGTCCCTGGGTTCCAACCAGCCAGTATAAAGCAAGCTCACTGACCAGCTGGAACATGCAGACATGACCGGAGACATGTCATTACAGTAAAACCTCGGATTGCGAGTAACTTGTTCTGTGGGCGTTCCACAAGAGGAGCAAACACTTGGAGTCAATTTGTACTTGATAACCGAGCCACGTCTTGCAATACGAGTCGTACGTGATGCCCAACGTCACATGATCGCAACTGAGCCAATGGTTCTTGAAATTCTCTTTGATATGCAAGTGCTGTGGATCCCAAGCATGTTTCAGGAATGAGTTAGGCTCGGAAACCATAGCTTTACTGTGCTTAGCTTTAAAGACCGTTCCAAACTGAGCCAACAAAGTTGCAGAATGAGTTTCGAAGGGATCAGCCTCATCTGCAACCAAATTAACTCCCCGTCAGAGCAAAACATCGGTCTTTGAAGGAAGGTAGCAAGACAAGACATGCAACAATCTAATATTAATAGTAATAATACACATCCTATTAAAACCACTAGTCATGTGAAGAAACAGGAAGGTGTAATGTGTAAGGAGGAGAAAATTCAGCAATGGAATTGGACCAAGAATGACAGCAATGATGGAATCACTGAATAAGGTGTTTAAAGAGCTATTCAAAATATACTGAGATCCTTAAAGGGAAACATTGAAATAATGAAGAAAGAAAGATAACTTTCACTAAATTTAAAATAACTGAAATCAAACAGGCAATGTTTTTTGACTACACCAGATTCAAATTATTATTATGGACTTAATGGAGTAATATGTACTCATCCTTACAAGCCAAACGATACAGAAATGTACACAAAAATGAATGGCCCAAACCATCCCATGTGTATGCCCAACCCTCTCTCCCTGATCGTCAGCACGAAACCTTGAGAAAAACAACGTAAAGTACTTGCTACGTATTCTGCCGCACCCCCTCTTTGTTCACTTAAACACATCCAAACATCCATTTATATTAAAAAGGGGTTTTTGGGGAGCCTGGGTGGCTCAGTGGGTTAAGCGTCCGACTTCAGCTCAGGTCATGATCTCGCGGTCCGTGAGTTCGAGCCCCGCGTCGGGCTCTGTGCTGACTGCTCAGAGCCTGGAGCCTGTTTCAGATTCTGTGTCTCCCTCTCTCTCTGAACCTCCCCCATTCATGCTCTGTCTCTCTCTGTCTCAAAAATAAATAAACGTTAAAAAAAAAGGGGGTTTTTACCCTTTGCTTACAAAAATGGGATCATATTCCCTATAATGTATAATACATACATATGCATATAATATACACATATTCTGTATAACTTGTTTTTCATTGAGCAACATATTTTGAACATGTGTTTAAATGAACACCAAGCAATCCAAGTTATAATTTGTAAACGCTCTATAGTTTTCCAGAGACTGGATAGGTCCCAATTTATTCAACTGGCCCGGCGTTGACAGACATTTAGATTTTTTTTTTTTAATGTTTATTTTATTTTTGAGAGAGAACGAGCAGAGCAGGGGCGGGGTGGGGGGAGGCAGAGGATCCAAAGTAGGCTCTGTGCTGTCAGTGCAGAGCCTGACACAGGGCTCGAACTCACCAACTGTGAGATCATGACATGAGCCAAAATCAAGAGTTGGAGGCTTCATCACCTGAGCCATCCAGGAGCCCCTCAGTAAGTATTTGTAAATCAAGGAGTAAATGCTGGTATAAACATCCTCGCACTTAATTCATAAGAAAACAAGCACTTAGGGGCGCTTGGGCGGCTCAGTCGGTTAAGAATCTGACTTTGGCTCAGGTCATGATCTCACAGTTCGTGAGTTCAAGCCCCGAGTGGGGCTCTGTGCTGACAGCTCGGAGCCTGGAGCCTGTTTCGGATTCTGTGCCTCCTTCTCTCTGTCCCTCCCCCGCTCACACTCAGTCTCTCTCTCTCTCTCTCTCTCTCTCTCTCAAAAATAAATAAAACACTAAAAAAAAAAAAAAAAGAGTATCTAAAACACTGTATCTTTTCCACTCCATTCTACCAGAGTTTCACTTAACCAAGTCATAAGTATTTCCATGAAAATAGTGATTTTATTTCATTTTTTAAAAACAGCACCGAATTATATGTGGAATGTCAACGCTTAGAGAGAAGAAAAGGCATGAGCTGGCTGAATCAGAGACCTCCACCTTCCGCAGCAACTCCAGAGGTATCTCTATGTACTTCTACAGAAGAGAATTTGAAGCACGGTACTCTGTGACTCAGTTGACCCACATTCCTCTTACTCTCGGCACTGCCTTCCCCCAAACACAACCAAACGTTGTACTTGGCGTTTTTCCAAAATGACTTCTATGGAATAACAAGGTGAAGTGTTCTACTTTTTTTCCTGAATTCTCACTCAGATGTAAATATTTACGTGGTATTTCTGGTGTTCCCACATTCTATCCTTCCATGTTAGAAATTAGTAGCAACACTGCATAAGAATTCAGACATTGTGGGTCTCATATGGAACAAACTTGCCAGTCTAAAAGCGTACACAATCTAAAAATATATGTGTCTCTATTTGTACATATTTAAAATAGCTTTGCAGTAACTTGTGTTCAATCTGATGAGTATGAAAACATCTCCTTAACCCAGTTGTTAGAGATGAATCCCCTTTACTTGCTAAGTTGCAAGCTTCTGGCAGGTTCCATGAAATTAGATAGAACCTGCACATTTTGCATCTCTAAAGTTTGCTTAGCATTAGCTACCATACAAACTCCAACTACCAAAACGACTGTGGCTCCAAAAAGCAAAAACAAAACCAAAAAACTTATTTACCTGGCCCTTTTTCTCGCTCAGCAGGGTACATAAAACAAGAACTGTCATGGGAAACCCATACAAGGAATCATTTGTTAATAATTATAGTTAGATAGGCGTATCCCCCGAGAAGATATTTTGGAAGTTTCTTTCTATTTCTGTCACAAAATCTAAGCTTCAGGAGTAAGAATATCTATAACCATTACATTAATTTTGACTTTAGATGGAAATTTAGATTCTAACAATGTGGAAGATTATAATTGCTTTCTAAAGATCCATCACTAGGGGGCGCCTGGGTGGCTCAGTAAGTTAAGTGTTTGGCTCTTGATTTTGACTCAGGTCATGATCTCCTGGTTGGTGAGTTCGAGCCCCGGGTTGGGCTCTGCAACGACAGCACCGAGCCTGCTTGGGATTCGCTGTCTCCTTCTCTCTCTGCTCCTCCCTAGTTTGTGCTTTCTCTCTCAAAAGAAATAAATAAACTTAAAAAAAAATCCGTAACTGAAATAGCGTGGTATGTTGTTGTGGCTGTTTTCCCTACCATTTCCTTATTAACAGAATCAAATGTTATAAACTATTTCTTTGCTAATGCCCTAGAAAAGTAAGGATGACAGATAATTGATGTTTCTTTGACGAAAGTAACGCCAAGTATTTCAAGGAGAGCAAAACGCAACGTGTAAACTATCACACTTCCTGTCAAAGCTGTATTGTCCTAAGTTGTGATGCCTCAGAGCAGGGACTATGTCTTGCTCATATTTATATCCTCAGCCACTGACACAGACCTACTGTGTGTAAGTGTTCAATAACCATTTGATCAAATCCATTTACTTTATTGAAAGGATGACTTTGTCTTCTGACCTGTGTTCATATTAACGGACAACGTGCAACTTCACAATTAAATCATGGTCGATACTTTAAAAGTATTAGACACATTTACGAAGTTGCAGTATACAATAATTACAGCTTTATTACTTGGTAACAATGGTAACAGTCACATCATTGTCCTTTCCTGTCACTGAGTGACATGCTATCATCAATGCCTCGGTCATTATAGAATGTTGGTGCCCCAGGACTCTATGCAATATATCTGACAACAGATGTGTTTGCTCTAGAGGAGAGTCTGCACATTTTGTCCGTGGGAGTGGAAAGTTGATGGAGATAGTAATTTGTGGACTGGTGAACTCTCCTTCCTGCTATAAAAGAATTTGAAAGAATCAAGTGTGTTGGCTTTGAGTCTATCCTAGGGTAGAATTAGGAACTTTTGCTTTTGAAATGACTTGAACCGTCCAAGGGGTTGGCAGGATCTCAGAAACTTTGCGACTGAAGGAATGACTGCAGCCTACAAGAGGTCAAGGGCCTGAGTTAGTGAGGGGCTGCAATAAAGACCCCCTATTCCTATGCTAAGCACCGTGGTTAGGGTCACATGCCTTTCAAAGGACCACAGGGCTTAGTGAAAAAGCATCTAGGGATGTTCAGAAGCTGTTCCTATTTACTAGATGCTATAGAGTCATATGACCTGAGATGCTGTGGAGCCCAGGATGAGAGCAATAAGACATTCCTTAGATCATTATGATTATGGTGGAGTTCAAGAGTTGGATTTGCTATGAGCTCTTATTTTTTTTTAATTCTTTAATTTTTTTTTTTTTTTGAGAGGCACAGCATGAGCAGGGGAGAGGGGCAGAGACAGAGGGAGACACAGAATCCGAAGCAGGCTCCAGGATCTGAGCTGTCAGCACAGAGCCCGACGCGGGGCTCGAACTCCCGAACCTGCAAGATCACCACCTGAGCTGAAATTGGAGGCTTAACCGACTGAGCCACCCTGGCGCCCCACGGCATGAGCTTTTAAAACAAAGCAATGTAATCTCTGCATTTACACCCGGATATGTGTATTTCCTGATTTCTTTTCAGTATGGCTTTATCAGGAAAAACCTTTAAAAAAATATGCTAGAAATATCTGGTGATCAAACATATAATAATGATGCCCTTCTCACAGTGGTCCTGAGACCCTGCGACATAGTTAGTTCTTCAGTGGCTAGGCAAATTGAATAAAAGACATACAATCCCTGTTCCCCTCGAAGTTTATGAGCAGAATCTGTGTGTGCACACTGCCAATCATGTAGACACGCCGAATACAACAGTCGCCATGACACCACCACAGCTCTGGTCCTATTATATCACTACATTTAATTACTGGTTAAAAATAAAAGATCTCATGGGGCACCTGGGGGGCCCAGTCAGTTAGGCATCTGACTGTTGATTTCGGCTCAGGTCATGATCTCGTGGTTCATGAGTTTGAGCCCCAGGACAGAGTGTGGAGACTGGGGTTCTCTGTCTCCCTCTCTCTCTCTTCCCCTCTCCTGCTCACATGCTCCCTCTGTCTCTCTCTCTCCCTCTCTCTCTTGCTCTCTCTCTCCCTCAAAATAAATAAACTTTAAAATAAAAGATCTCATGTAAGGCAGGGTTTTTGTACTCTTAGAAGCCATTCTCTTCTCCCCCACAATGTTAAAAAGAGATTCCACTATTTTCATTCCTTCCTTCCTTCTTTCCTTCCTTCCTTCCTTCCTTCCTTCAACAAATATCGAGCACTGATTACTATGTGTAAGCACTATTTTCTGTGATGGGGATATAGCAATAAAAATGACTGTCCTTAGAGAACTTCCATTCTAGTACACAAGTACCTATAATATGCATATAACAAATAAACATTTAATATAATGTCAGAGATAAGTGATATGAAAAAACATACAGCAGAGTAAGGAAATAGAAACTGATGTGGGAACAACAGCGAGGGGTGCTATTTAAAGTTTGTTTATTAATGGGGCGTCTGGGTGGCTCAGTCGGTTAAGCGTCTGACTTCGGCTCAGGTCATGATCTCACGTTCCGTGAGTTCGAGCCCCGCATTGGGCTCTGTGCTGACAGCTCAGAGCCTGGAGCCTGTTTCAGATTCTGTGTCTCCCTCTCTTTGACCCTCCCCCGTTCATGCTCTGTCTCTCTCTGTCTCAAAAATAAATAAACGTTTAAAAAAAATTTTTTTAATAAAGTTATTTATTTATTTATTTATTTTTGAGAGAGAAAGAGAGTACAAGCAGGGGAAGGGCAGAGAGAGAGGGAGAGAGAGAATCCCAAGCAGGCTCTGGGCTGACAGTAGACAGGGCTCGAACTCATGAACCACAAGACAGTGACCTGAGCCGAAATCCGGTGCTTAATTGACTGAGCCACCCTGGCACCCCAAGAGATGCTATTTAAGATAGGATGAGCATTGAAAGCTTGTCGACACAGCACCTGAATACAAATGTGAACTCAGTGGGGGCGCAAGGCGCGAGAGGGTCTGCCCGAAGAGCATTATCCCCAGCAGAGTGAACAGCACCTGGAAAACCTTTCGGAACAAAATAAGCATGACTCATGTGAACAACGCTTAGGAGACATGGGGTCTGGAATGCACTAGGTAAAAAGAAGCCTATAGGAGATAAGCGCAGAGTCAGGGAGGGCCCCAATCACGCCGGTCTTATGGGTCAAAGCATAATTTTGGATTTAATTGAGTGAAGTAAGGAGTCATGTGGACACCATATTATAGGTAAATAAGAATGGAAGTAGGGAGACTAGCTATTTACAACATATATATATATATATATATATATATATATATATATATAATGTTGGGATATATTTAGAAAACCAAGATGGCAGAACTTGCTAGTGGGTTAGCGGTGGAAGATGATGGAAAGGGAAGAATCAAGAATAAGTGCTAAGTTTCTGGCCTGTACAACTGGATGAATAGAGATGACATTGACTGAAGACCCAGGAAGAAGCTGGTTATGGGGGACAAAAGAGTTCTACTTTGGAAGAGTTGCCTATTAGAGGGTATGTCAAGTAGGCAGATAGGTAGACACGTGAAAGCTGGTGGGGAGGTCAGGGAATTTAAACCCATGAGCTCGGAGGATGACCCCCAGGGCCTGAGTAGAGGACTTAAAAAATGAACGCAACCGAAAGCAGGACAGTAGGCTGCGTCCCTGTTGAGAGGGCAAAAGAAGCCACGAGTGGGTGGGAAGAATACAAGACAAATGCAGTGCCCTGGAAGAAGTTGTTTCGAGGGGAAGGGGTTGTTCGGCCATCTCAACAGCTGCTTGTCGAGAAGATCCAGGTTTGTGAGCTTCGTCACAGTAAGTACTAATACTAAACGCTGGTTTTACTGAAGTTGTGGGTTCAAAGACGGATTGGAATAAGTTGAGGAGAAAATAAGGTGGTGGGGTCAACTCTTTCAAAGTGTTTTACTATAGACGTGGACTGGTAAAAACTGCGATTCTTAGAGGGATATTAAGAGCCCCGGATGGGTTGTGTTTGTTTTACTCTATTAAGAAGAAAGCAATTACAGCATATTGGCATATTGACAAGATGACTCCAACAGAGAATAGAATTACTGACTGTACAGGAGAGAGATGACCTTGAAAATGAGAAAAGATGGTATCCTCTGGGTAAGTTTGGGGACCGGCAGCAAAAGAGAGTCTATCGACCGTATCAGGAATGCAGGCGGTCCTGTGTTCAGGTCCCAGGGGGATAGCAGCTTGGATGATAAGGACGCGTGGACGTCCTCTTCAGAATCCTTCTCGTTTGTAACCGAAACAAGGACGAAGGCCACAGACGGGGGATGATGGTAGGGAAGGGGGCTTCTAGAAGTCTGAGGAAAGAGGAAGTTAGGAAATAGTTGTCTCACACAGCGAGAAAGTAAATTGACTTCAGAAATGCCTTATTCTCTATCTCTGCAGCCTCTCTCAAAACCCCACAATAATAAGAAACACTAGTGAGATCATTGCATTTTTCTCCTTATTCAGAAAATGTCGTGGTGGCCTGACCAACAACTTTTCTCCACCTCTTCTCCCTTTGGAGTCCTGAGCTTGCCTCCCGCTATGGAGGCTGAAGTTGTAGAAACTTTCCGATTTCCTTTTCAGGTGAGGGTTTGCCTGTGACCCTGTTCTGGCCAAGGAGACCTGGGGAGAAATGCATTTTGGGGGTAGGGTGATAGGATCAAATGTTTTTCTTCCTTAATGAGAGTGAGATGCCCACAAAAGAAACCCTGCTGATGGCTTCTAGGCTTTGAGTTGGGATGACTTGGGGGAGGGGGGGTGTCTGTGGTGCCGTGATGCCCACCTTATACAGTGCTGAGTGGAATCTCAGACAGGCGCCCTCGGGCCAACCTCGCGCTCTGCCTTGCTAACCTGCTGAAAACCCGGCCCTGGGATTTTGGTTGCTTTCGTTTTATTAATGAACCTCTATTGTTAAAGTCACTTTTAATTCAGGGTTCTTTTTCGTGAAAGCAAAGTATCCCAACTGATACAAACTTGGACTTGGATGCAGTCAGGAACCGATGTCCCAACCAAGGACACTCAGAATATACAATAGGCAGGTCTCACAATTGCATTCATTCTTTGAAGATGAGTAAAGAGAGTAAATCAAATGGGTTAAACACTTTGAATTCTTCCGCATTATATGACTACAAGGTCTAATTTACCCTGTTAGGGGAATTGTTAGGATTCTATCTTTAAATGTCACCGTATATCATACAAAGTCTAACAGAAACATAGTAAATTAACTCAGCTTTCGAATATATACAACCTATAGCTGAAAAATAATGATGAACAGAGGAGAGATATATGTCTAACAGACCCCAGTCTAAAATACCTTAAGTTATAACAGATTTAATACAGAAATTATTATTGCTGTTGAAGTGATTATTACCAGCAAAGACCAGGCTAAGAAGATCTAAAATTAGAGAAATATAGTCATGGAGATCTAGTCAAATGAATATAGTGACAGTGTTGAGTGCCATTAAAGAAAAATTGTATTTTTCTATAATTCTTTCCAGTTTTTCTGCAGTGAGTAGATGGCCATTGTCAGAATACAAGTATCTTTGTGGATTTACGGGAGGTTGGTATTTGTCCATGCCTATAAGCCTCTCATTTTAGATTTGTAAAAAAAAAAAAAAAAAAAAAAAAATGGTATGGATTATGGGAAGGGGGATTAGGAAACTTTGTACAAAGGAAACCTGTATGAGACAGTTTTTCTAGCACACTAACGACCATCTCTTAGCACTCCTGAGTTTCTGATGATGAGCTGAACATTTTACTTCTGAACATATTGTGATCTTTGGGATGCCTTTTACAATCTGAAAAAAAAATGCCTTGTTTCTTACATTTAAAGATAAACAGCTTTTAAAAAGAAGCACTTCCTTCGTTGAAAGTGTTATAAAGCCCCTTTCGATCTCAAAAGGAATTGTCAAAAGAGGTTGAGAAGAAAACAGTGCCCTTTATGGTAATCCGCTTTCGTGTCATGAGTTCGATCCCGTCAGCAATTGAGTACTTGATAGTTCTATTTGTTGGAAATGTGGCAGAGAGAATTCATGTAAATTCTGTTTGTGTAAATTGTTGTTTCTCCTGCTATCAGCTTATTACCTGATATTTTGTGTACTTGATCTTTACATAATATCCCATTAATGTCAAAGATTACATAAACTGAATGAGAAAGGAGCACCTCTACGTGTTTCCTAAGAAACAGACTTAGCCTAAAAACACCTGCCCAGAACAATCAACAGCAAGTTCTGTACAATCAGCATTAACGTTAACAGTCGTACCTGGTTCAGACTGTTATTTTTCTGCATTTGTATTTCCCAGATTAAATCACAGAGAACCTGATTGGTTGAGACAGTTGAGGAATGCTTCTCAAAATGATCTTTTCGTAACACTGCTTGGGATATACATTTGTTTGTGTGGGCTAATTAGGAGAAACCTTGCACTGTGAGTACTTGTTCTATGAGTATGCCACAAGATAAGCAAAGCTTTCTAATAAATTTTAACTTGATAAACCAGTGATGTCTTGCAATACGAATAGTATGTGACACTGAATGCCACATGATCACGACTGAGCCAATGGGATTATGGGTGATCAGCTCCCACGCTCGAATGCCCAGTCTCAGGCCGAGGCGTTTGGCAGAAATCAGTGATTTTTCAAGACATTGCAAGGTGCCCACAACTGGCGTTAGTGTATTTTTTGTCACTTGAAAGCACCTATAGACAGTCCTTTGCTTTTCCAGACAAGAGTAAGCTTAGGAATGCTTTGCGTCATTCTAGGTCAGGCTGCCTGCCGATATAGACCCTTTCCTCTGCTGCCTTATTGCCACTTACATTAAATACAGGATATGACAAGAGTTTATCAAGACTGTACTGCAGTCAACATCCGTGCGAGCATATGCAATGGCCCCCGTGCAGAAAAAAGGTTCCATTGAGCCAATAGATAGCAGTGACTCTGGGATAGTGAAGGTCGTCCTACACGATGACCCTCCTCTCTCTTGTCTCCCTCACACCAGCCACAAAGGCTTTCAAGGGTAAGTGCAGGTTAATTTGGTTTTTTTTTTCTTTCTACTTTGTATTTTCTTTATTATTGTATATTATATTACAGTATTGTAATCATCTTTATATGAATATTTTTGGGTTGTGGAACAAATCATCTGAGTTTCCGTTATTTCTTATGGGGAAATTCGCGTTGATATCCAAGGGCTTTGGATTACACGCATGTTTCTGGAACGAAGTATGCTCACAAAGGCAAGGATTTACTCTATTTAACAGTAAGTGAAGTAAATGACATTTTTGTGTGTGTTTCCTAAACTTTTTCCAATAAATATGTATTGCTTTTATAAATACAAAGCTTGGGGCGCCTGGGTGGCGCAGTCGGTTAAGCGTCCGACTTCAGCCAGGTCACGATCTCGTGGTCCGTGAGTTCGAGGCCCGCGTCAGGCTCTGGGCTGATGGCTCGGAGCCTGGAGCCTGTTTCCGATTCTGTGTCTCCCTCTCTCTCTGCCCCTCCCCCGTTCATGCTCTGTCTCTCTCTGTCCCAAAAATAAATTTAAAAAGTTGAAAAAAAAATTTAAAAAAAATAAAAAAATAAAAAAAATAAATAAATACAAAGCTATATTTTACAGTGGAGGTTTGCCATATGAATATTTTACATAGTACCCCTTTCTCTCGTTGTTTGGAACAACCTATGTCACTATTTGAAGTGAGATGTAACTTCTAATACTGTAAATGGAAAAGAGACCAACAAAGTGAAAATGAGGTCTAACAACAACACAGGACAAGCTGCTGATGATCTTGTGATATTTGTATTTATTAAGCTATTAAATCAGCCCTGGAAGTTTCTGAGCTTACATTTGTGTGGGCAGAGGTAAACCAGAAAGGTGAGTTGAGCTCTTATTTCCTTGGAAGGTTCCCGGACAAAGTTCCTTCTGGATATTTGTCAGCTACTGTTTTCACCACACTTTCTTCAAATTTTTAAATGCACTTTATTGATTTATTACACTCATTTCAAATGTATAAATACAAAAACAACTGTATGAAATACCCCCGTGTAACCACAGCCAGACTCAAGATTTAGGATATATTACCCCCCCAATTTTCCCATGATCCTTTGCATTCAACTTCCCTCCCTAACTACAGCCCCCAGGCATCTCCTGATGGACTTTCTATATTTAGACTTTCATTTTGCCTGTTCTAAAATAATATGCAAATAGAATCCTACAACACATGCTTTTTGAGTCTGATTTCTTTTGTTCAACTAATTTTTTGAAATTTATCTCCATTGTTGCATGTAACCGACAGTTCATTATATTTTCTTCCTGAGTAGTAATCTATGGTGCAGCTGTCCAGCAGTTTCTGCTATGAATTCACATCTGATATACCTATCAGTTGTTTCCACTTTGAAGCTATTATGAATAACATTTCTACACAATTTTGTGTGGGCATATTTTGATGTCATTTGTGTAAATATGAACGTCTAAGAGACCATTTGTTCAGTGGTATGGTGAGATATGTTTAATTTCATAAGAAATGACCGTATAGTTTTCCAAAGTAATTGTAACACGTACATTCCCTCTGATAAGGACTGCCCAGTTGTGCCACATTCCTGCTAAGACTTAACATTTTGTTTTTAATTGTAGCAATTATGATTGGTGATATGCTGGTATTTCACTGTATTTTAATTTCCATCGAAAATATTAATATATTCCTCCCTTTTAGTCTGCTAAAATGGTGAATTGTATTGGTTATTTTCAAATGGTAAGCCAACTTTATATCCTGGAGATAAACTCTATTGATGATTTATTATCTTTTTTTTGCATATTCCTGGATTCCATTTGTTAGCATCTTGTTAAAGATTTTTACATCCTTAGACTGCAGTGTCTTTGTCTAGTTTTGCAATTAAGACAAATCGGGTCTCAAAGAATGAGTAGAGAGGTAGTCAAAACTCTTGTCGTACGTGAAACAGTTTGTGCAGGATTAGTACCATTCACAAACGAAACCTGGGTTGTTCTTTGAATATTTTCAACTAAGAAATCAAAATTGCCATAGATATAAGATTATTCAGATTTTCTAATTTTCCTTTTCTGCATTTTGGTCAATAGGTGTATTGGAATGCCTTCCTTTCATCTAAGCTATCGAATTTAGTGGCACATAATTGCTCATAACACCATACTTTCCTTTTCATATTTGCAAGTTTGCAGTGATTAGATGTCTGATATTGCTACTTTCTGTCTCCTTTCTTGCTTGCTTTATTATTCTAACCAGAAATGTGTCAATTTTATTGAGCTTTTAAAATAACTAGCTTTTTGTTTCATTAGTGTTCTCTCTTGTTTGTCCGTTTTCTATTACGATTGATTTTAGACATTATTATTTCTTGGCTTCTCCTTTAGGGGATTTAAATTGTTCTTTTTCTCTCTGCCTTATGTCATTGATTTGAGAACCTTTGTCTTTTTTTTTAGTGTATTTATTCACTTTGAAGAGAGAGGGAGAGAGAGAGAGAGAGAGAGAGAGAGAGAGAACACAAGCAGGGGAGGGGCAGAGAGAAGGAGAGACAGAATCCCAAGCAGGCTCCGCGCCATTAGCATAGAGCCGGTGCAGGGCTCAAAATCACAAGTTGTGAGATCATGACCTGAGCTGAGATCAAAAGTCAGAGGCTTAACCGACTGCACCACCCAGGAGCTGCTTTTTTTTCTTTTCTAATATAATCACTTAAAGCTATTAATTTTCTGCCTTAGTTGCATCAAATAAATGTTGGCATGTTGTTTTTTTATCATTCAGTTCAAAATATTTTCTATTTTCATGTCTCCAATATTTCTGTTCCTCTCTTGCTTTCTTCTCCTGCCATCCCATTTCATGTGTGCTACACCTTTTGTAGCTGTCCCACAGTCCTTGGATGTTCTGTTCTGCTTTTTTTTCTCCCCCCACGTTTATTTATGTTTGAGAGAGAGAGAGCGAGCGAGCATAAGAACAAGTCAGGAAGGGGCAGAGAGAGAGGGAGACAGAGAATCTGAAGCGGGCTCTGGGCTGACAGCAGTGAGCCCGATGCAGGGTTCAAACCCGTGAACCATGAGATCATGGCCAGAGCCAAAGTTGGACACTTAACCGACTGAGCCACGCGGGCACTCCTGTCTCTTTATTTGTTTAAGTCTTGGTTCTCTTTGCGTTTTAGTCTTCAGGGATTCTATTGATACATCCACCAGCTCGGAGATTCTTTCCTCAGCTGTGTTCAGTCTACAAATGGGCCCGTCAAAGACATTCATCATTTCTATTACAGTGTCTTTATCTTGTGTATTTCTTTTTGGTTTCTTTCTTAGGATTTCCATCTCTCTGCTTATATTGCCTATTTGTTCTTGCATGCTGTCTACTGTATCCATTAGATCCCTTAGCATATTAATCATACTTGTTTTAAATTCCCAGTGTGATAATTCCAACATCTCTGCTATGTCTCGTTCCAATGCTTGCTCTGTCTTTTCAAATTGTGTTTTTGGCCTTTTGGTAAATACACCGATTTTTTTTTTCCTTGACAGCCAGATGTGATGTGTTGAATAAAAGGTACTTCTATAAATAATTCTTTAGTAATTTGGTGGTAGGGTGTGGAGTTGGAGAAGCGATTTATAGTCCTGTGATTAGGTTTCAATATTTAGGGCATGTACGTCTCTGGACTGTGAAGTTCACAAATGTTTCTCCGTTCCCCTACACACACACACCCTGCCTTAACTGGAACAGGATGGCTAGAGCAGGCTGGAGTTGGGTATTTCCATTTTCCAGAACAGAAAGCACTCCCCAATCTTTCCATGCTCACTGTGATCCTGGATTCATGGCCCCATTCAGCTAGCTCTATGGGGCATTTTACAACCCATGTATGTTGTTCTACGTTACAACAATCCATACTTGCAACTTAACCCTTTTCGATTATTTATACAAAATACACTCATACAGGTCCGTATGTGGGCATTAGAATGCATTGATCGTTTGGCAAAAACACGGGAGATAGATTACACTGAGCCAAACCAAACAACATCAAATTTCATGTTAGTCATTCTTCTTTTGAGGAGCTCTTCAGCGTCCCTATCACTGAGATAGTGGTATTTAGTGTCAAGACATTTCACTGGCTCTTCTCTCTTCCTTGCCCTCCGATCTCTCTCTTTTATCCCTTTCCTACATTTCTCCTGGCCCTCCCAGTTTCCCCCACAGAGACACCAAATTCTTACCTTCTGTTAGGTGAAGTAATTCACCTCCCAAGCCCTCCCAAACACTACACAGGACCACCCAATCAAGCTTAGCAAGTCTGGAAAAACTAGCAGATCTCCATTTAAGAAAAGCAAGTCCTCCTTGTAAAGCACTTGGGAATATTCTTTTTGCCTCTCCATTACATCTTAATTAACCTCTCCACGGTATTTAATATTTTCACTGCTTCCTCCCTGAGATGTTTTCCTTGCAGGTAACTCTCCCTCCTTATTTCCAGCCTCTTTCCTTATCTAGTTTCCCATTTTATAAGCTCTTATTGTTCGGTACATTTTTAACAAGTTGTTTCTAACCCTGTTCCATACTCTAGAGCAGCTTTGCCCAACAGAAATATGATGCCAGCCGCACATGTAATTTTACGTTTTCTAGTAGCCAAGTATAAAAGGTAAAAATAGACAGATGACATTAGTTTTAGTAATACATATTATTTAATCCACTCTATCCGAAGTATTATCATTCATGGTATAATCAAAATGAAAGTTATTCGTGACTATATTTTAGGTTTTTTAAATAAAATCCTCAAAATTTAGTGTGTATTTGTAAAGGAAAAAAAAAACACTCCTCCTAAGTGTCTACTCTCAATACTCTGCTGCAAAACTATTCCACTTCTGACACCAGATGTGTGAGTTTCCCACACATCAAACAATTCTGCGGTGTCAGCTGGGTGCCCTATAATTTAACTCAATTTTGACACTATCCACCTAGAGATAGCATCCGATTCCATAGGTTGAGGGCTCGGTCCCACAGGACTGCCCCTCCCCACTTCAGACGCCAATCCTGAGTCCAGTTTGTCACCTGTGCTTCTGACCAATTAGCTATAAATCAGAGGTTCCCACAATCCCCTCCTTGGATTTGATTAATTTGTTAGAGCAGCTCGCAGACTTCAGGAAGACATTTAGTTGCTAGATTACCAGGTTATCGTAAAGGGCTCTCACTCAGGGATGCTCAGATGGAAGAGATTCATAGAACAAGGTATGTGGGAAGGGCCGTGGAGTTGTTCTCTAGGTGTGCACTTCCCCAGCACCTCCGTGTATTTACCAACCTGGAATGCCTCTGAAATCTATCCTTTTGAGTTTTTTTGGAGTCTTCATTATGCTGACATGACTGATTACATACATCAGTGGTTTTTGGTGACCAGCCAACTTCTAACCCCTCTCCCAGACTTCAGTAGGACTGAAAACTCCAACCCTCTAATCATGGTTGGTTTCCCTGACAACCAGCTCCCATCCTCAGGGGCTTTCCAGAAGCCACCTCATTAGCATAAACTCAGGTGTGGTGGAAAGGAGCTTCTCATGAATAACAACTTCACCTTTTCCCTTCTAGAATTTTTTTAGGACCTAGAAACAAAAGATTCCCCTATAGTTCTCATCACTTAGAAAATTACAAAGGTTTTAGGAGCCATGTGCCAGGAAAGCTAGACTTATCATAAGTCTAGCTTATAATAAAAGCTAGACTTTTAGTATAAGTCAATATCACAGTCTTTTATATAACACATCTCAACTCACATGCTAAATTTCATCAAAATATTTTATCTGTCTTTAAATTTCATAAAATTTGCAGTAAAGAAAGTAGATGTAGAAACTCAAAATGTTCCAAACATACTTGAGTTTTCCAATAAAATTAAATGAGTGCCAAAATCGTTGTTTCCTATTTCCATCCACATTGGCAAAACTGGTTCATCATATTTACAGAATGGATTTCACTTGGAAACAGAAGCATAACAACTGCCCCAGTTTAGTAAATTCCCCCAGTAATGACAGAAAATTCTAAAGAGAGTTGCATAAGCTTTAAAAGTAGCTCTACATCTACCAATATCAACAAAGCAGTCTTCAAACTATTCCTGTAGCCCTTGTAGTCAATTTAGAGAACTCTGTCAATTATAATTAAAATCATCTGCATGTTACGTTGTCTTAAAAATTCTGTTAAAGCAGTAGTTTGGTTTGTATTATAGAAAGTTTCCATTTCAACATAAATTCTCCTAGCTACATAAGCTTCCCCTTCCTTAGGGCTTCAAATTTAGCTCATTCATATATAGTGGGATATCGGAAAATGTAAAGCACACTGAAATATTTGGCTATTTAGCAAGCATTTCCTTTGTGGTCACTGTACCCTTGAAATATGGCTCATGCAACTGAGGAAAGGAATTTTTAATGTTAGTTAATTTAAATTTTAATTTATATCTTAAAACTGCAGCTGTGTTAGACACTTGTCCACTAAACACAACTTTATTGTCTTGATAAAACTGTGTTTGGCAACATGTAAGACATCACTATTCTAGTATAGTCTGCACATTGGGTGTAGTGTCCATTTCTGGCCACTGTCGAAGGATTATTGCAGTTTGAATGATTTTTTTTCTGTGCGCTGATATAATACTGTGACGTGTTTATTTGAATATTTTATGCATGGAGCGTACGTTATGGTATACCTATGTAAATCAAGATTTGTAATTAAATTGAAGTATTTACTATTTTCAGTGTGGAAAATTAAATCTTCTTCTAGTTTGTTTATTTATCTCCTAACCCACTTGACCATGAGCTCTTTGGGCTGCAAAGAGCTGGATATTTTTCTGCTCTATACTTCTAGTGCCTAGCGTACGCACGGTACAGGATAAGTGCTCAATTAACATTTGTTGATTGCGTAGAATCAGGACCCTCCCCTGTACCTTTTTCCTCCTACACCCTCCTCTGGCCTAACATGCAGCATTGCACCATGCTGTAGATGCCTAGATGTGTTCTTGATGCAATGTATCTAGAGGAGGGGGGGAACTTTAATAATGAGGCAATGTTTGAAAGAGATCCTCCATACTTTATATTCTCAGTGTGGGCCTCAAACCTTGAGACTTCAACTATTCAGAATGCTACCCTTTAAAAGATCAGAAAGGTTGGTATTAACTCCAAGCTTTATACCTTTTGCTGAGAAGATCCGTGCTTACGCCCTAAAATCAACACGAAGCACACTTTACTTGTCACGATTAGAGGCAGTGAGAGGTCAGACAGACCCGGGGTTCAACCCCATCTCCTCTACATCATAGTGTTGCAATCGCAGGTAACCTACTTCTTCTCTCCAAACCTTAATTTACTCACCAGTAAAATGTCAAGGATATTCGTTGTCATCTCCCGAGGTCATTGTGGAGAGCAAGAAGCATACAAAACACTTAGCACAATGCCTGTCTGGTAAGGCCTCCATAAACCTTAGCAAGTTTTATTATGAACATTTTGAGGAATAAGCAAAGTGTATCTGCTGGGCTACTTGATTGCTAGCAACTGATTGTAAGATCCCGATTAACTTAAGAAAGAAGAAAAGGGTCAGAGGAGAAGGGGGTGGCCTAACTGGAAGATTATAAAACAGCAGAGAACAGAAAAAAAAGACGAAACGAAGAAAAAAATAGGAAACAGGGCAGCTCTGAGAACTGACATTTCATAAATAAAATGCAATCTCTTCAAGGTGCCATGATTAGAATGGTTCAGCAGTAATGATTATTCTGTCCCGTGCCACTAGGTCAGATATTCGAATTCTGAGTCCCCGGTAGAGAATCTGATTAGCTTCACATGGGTTTTGTGCCAACCTCTCGACATGTGGGATGGGGGTAACAAGCCTCTTGAATGACAGGTCCTCCCAGTTTATTTTCAGGGGAATGTGGATTATCTGTCAGAGTAAAATTGGAGTGCTGCTCTCAAAAGGAGGAGTGAGGAATGCTTTGCAAGGAAAAACAGTAGATGTCCCCTACGCATACTTTTATGTTAAACTATATATTACACAGTATTTGTATAAGATATGGGTAAGTTTGTGTTATTGTCTGTTTCCTTCTTGTGAAACAGAAGTCAAACAGGTGGAGAAGCTGCCTGTCAAGGGTGTGGTCCTAGGAAAAGGATTCCTAGAATAGTCGAGCTGGGAGGCATGGTGTACCCAGAGCAATCTACAACATTCGAGCCTGTAGGGAAATCTGAATTATGGTGGAGAGGGAGTCAAGGTCCTAGATGGGAAGGACCTTCCCTAGATGGGAAGACCTGGCCATTGAATTCTAAAGAACAACATGAAACAGGAAAATGAGCAAAAATTAGAGACTGTGAAAATAAAGAGCAAGATGAATTTGGTTTGAAAAAGTTAAAGCGTCCAGTTCGGAATTAAGTCCATGAATAGGAACAAGGTGAAACGTTTCCTGTTTTTCGTGTGCCCAGAGTATTCCCGACGGTCAAGATAAGATGCTTCAAGGGATCATGTGAAAAGATTCTACGGGCTAGAGAGATATTATCTTCTATGGCTCCAAAGAGAAGAACTGGGCCAACTCTTAACCAGACAAAACTGCTGAGTTGTTTCTGTCCTTGTCTTGATCAGATTCTCTGTATCTTTCATCGTGAATGTCTCCATTATCTTTGAACTGCTTTTTTCCAAATGCAGTCAGTAGACCTGTGATGATCTGTGACAACATTTTTACTGATTTAATTTTTTTTTACATTTATTTATTTTTGATAGACAGAGACAGGGCACAAGTGGGGGAAGAGCAGAGAGGCAGGGAGGCACAGAATCCGAAGCAGCTCCAGGTTCCAAGCTGTCAGCACAGAGCCCGACACGGGCCTCAAACTCACAAACCGCAAGATCGTGACCTGAGCCGAAGTCGGACGCTTAACCGACTGAGCCACCCAGGCGCCCCCATTTTTACCGATTTTAGTCACATTCAAAAAAAGATAGAGAGAAAAAGAAAAATTAAAATATTGCAATAAGGTTTTCACAAAACTAAGTTTCTTCAACTTAAAGGACTCTTTTATTCTAAAATTATAACCTTCTCACACATTTTGACATTAAAATATCCTTTCTTTTATGAAATAATGGTGAAAATAAATGGCGGTTTTTAAAAATATTTTTTCTTGGCACAATAAATACTAGCAACTCTATATTGGTTTCCCCTTTCTTTTTTCTTTTTTCTTTTTTCTTTTTTTTTTAATGTTGGTGTATGAAATACAAAATCTGAGAAATATAGTTCTTAGGGTTTCTAGGTCTGCCTCCATTCACTGCCCACGTAGTTCTGCACGGGGAAAGGTTGCTTCTGGCGGTCCCCATCAGTGGTGAGGAGAAGGGGTGGCCCTAAGTTCAAATCCTGCTTCTGTACTTACTCCCCTCTGACCTGGGGCAAGTTATTCAGTTTTATCCATAAGATAGCAATAATCATTGGACCAATTCCATAACGTTTTTGGTGGAGTGCTCAGTAGATGGCAGTTCTAATCATGATCTATTTCTGCTACTAATTTCAAGTAATTTTTTTGCCTTTCAATTTAGAATTATTCAGAGTTTAGACTTTAAGGACTGGGGACTTTCAACTAATTTTTTTTTTTAAGTTTATTTATTTATTTTGAGAGAGAGGCAACAAACAAGCAGGGGAGGGGCAGAGGGAGAGAGGGGGGGAGAGGGAATCCCAAGCAGGTTCTACACAGTCAGCACACAGGCCAACTCAGGCTCAGACTCACAAACTGCAAGATCGTGACCTGACCCAGAACCAAGGGGCAGACGTTCAATGCACTGAGCCACCCAGTTGCCCCTCAACTTAATTTTTACGTCTCAAAATACTGTCCAAATCATGAGGGGCTAGAATTTCAAAAGCTGTGCTCCTTCAGTGTTGTATGAAGTCTGCAAGGCACTGGTTCCTCAAGAATAGGGTCTCTGTATTTGACAAGGGTCTGGCTTTCCCCAGGCTGTCCTGGGTCATACCCCTGCGGGCTCTTTGGCAGGAGGTGGCCTTTAGCAGGAAGTATGGCATGAACAACGTTTCCTTCCTCTTCACTGGGGCATCAGTTACAAGTCCTTTGATTCTTGTGGTGTTAAATCAGCTCACATATCATCCATGGTTATAGCAATTCTCTCCCATTAAGACTATTCCTATTTAACCTTATTATGTTCCTTCTGCTTGTTGGCAGAAATCAACCAAGATTGGAAAGAAGAGAAGGAGGGAAGCCTGAGGGGTCACTTAATTGAGAAAAGGCTCCTTCTTGAAGTGCTCCCAGCATACCCATGGGGATGGCAGGAAGAATCTATAATCGGTTTGAGGTTAACCTTTGTATAACAGGTGAAGTTTAGGTCGGGGTTAACTTTTTAAATTAAAAAAAGGTTTTTGTTGAGTGTTGTGTGTAAGTGATGAATCACTGAATTCAACTCCGGAAACGAATATTGTGCCGCATGTTAACTAATTAGAATTTAAATTTTAAAAATTAGCTTTGTATTTATTTTGAGATACGCATGTATAATTCTCTCACACAACTTGCTGAGAAGACTATTCTTTTTTTTAAGTTTGTTTATTTATTTTGAGAGAGAGAGAGCGCGCACACATGCGAGTGTGCATGCCGGGGAGGGACAGGGAGAGAGGGAGAGACAGAATCCCGTGCAGGCTCGGTGCTCAGCATGGAGCCTGACATGGGGCTCAAACCCAGGAGATCATGACCTGAGCCAAAATCAAAAGCTGGGCGCTTAACAGACAGAGTCCCCCGGGCGCCCTGAAAAGATTGTTCTTCCACTGAATTGTTTTCGCATTATTTTAAACAAACAAAACAAAACCAAAGAATTAGTTGATGATACTCGCATGTGACTATTTCTGGATTCCCTGTTCTGTTCCGTGGGTCTATGTCTGTATCCCTTCGCCAATACCTTATGACCATATTGTTCCGATCACTGCCAAGTGTTGAAATCGAAATCATTCTTTCCACTTCTTTTTTTCAAAGTTCTTTCAGCTATTCTAGTTCCCTTTGCCTTTCTGTGTATATATATTTTGAAATAATACCAACTATATCAACAACAAAAAAGGGATATTTAAAAAAAATCCTTGTTGATATATTTTTATAGGAATTGCAACGTGTATACTAGTTTGGGGAGAATTCATATGTTTTGCTATGTTGAGTCTTCTAATCCATAAACACAGAACATCTTTCCGTTTATTTAGATCTTTGATTTCTCCTATCAGCATTCTGTAGCTGTCAGCATACAAGTCCTATACATGTTTTGTTCATTTATACCCAAGCTTTCCATTTCTTTTGAGCAATTTTAAATGGTGTTGTAGTACTTCAGTTTCCATGTGTTTATTGCTATGATATAAAAATTTAGTGACCTTTTATATATTGACCTTGTAGTCTGTGACCTTACCTAATTAAATTGAGCCTTGTAGAATCCTTGCGATCGTCTACATAGACTATCATCTCTTCCGCAAATAGCTACAGCTTTATTTCTTCCTTTCTGACCTATAGGCCTTTTTTTTTTTTCTTGTCTTATTATGCTTGCTCAAATTTCTATTGTAATGTTGCATAGCAGTGGTGAGATCAAACATGCTTGTCTTCTTTCCAATCCCAGATGGAAGGCATTCGGTCTTTCACCATTAAGTATGACGTCAGCTGTAAGCTTTTTATAAACACTCTTTTATCAAGTCGGGGAAGTTCCCCTCTATTCATGTTTTCTTGAGAGTTGCAATCAGTAATTGAGGTTGAATTTTGTCAAATGCTTTTTCTACTTCAATTGAGAGGGTTATATGATCTTTCTTCTTTAGCCTGATAATAAGGTGGGTAATATTGATTGCTTTTCAAAACTGAAATCTTGCATCCGTGTAATAAACTCCATTAGGTCAGGGTGTATAATTCCTTTCACATATTGCTGAATTTTGTTAATTATTTGCTTAGAATTTTTGCGTGTGTATTCATGAGTGATACAGATTTGTAATTTTTTCTCGCTTTATATTGTCTCTGTCTGGTTCTTCTGTTTTCTGGAAGAGATTGTATAAGATTCGTATAAGGTTGTCATATATTTGGAGGAATTCTCCAGAAAACCATATGGCACTGGAGAATTATTTTTTGGGAGATTTTTAATTATAACTTCAACTTCTTTAATAGTTATAGGAATAACCAAATAATGTTTCATATTAGGTTAGTTATAGATTATATTTTTCAAGGAATTGGTCCCATTTCATCTAGGTTGGCAAATTTATGGGTGTAGAATTGCTTGGACTATTATCCCCTTACGTATCTTCATTTTGGTGGGGTTTGTAGCAATACCTCCTTTTTCATTCATAATTCCTCTGAGATTGATTAGTGGTTTCTTTCTCTCTTCCTTCGGCCAGTTCTGTTAGAACTTTGTCAATTTTATTGAACTTTACCAAGAACAATTTTTTTTTCTTCACTGTTTTTCTCTTTTCAGTTGCATTGATTTTTACTCTTATGTTTATCATTTCCTTCCTTCAGCTTTGTGTTTATTGTGTTCTAGTTTCTAGAACATTAGATTTAAATTTAAATCTATAAATTTAAATTTTAACTTTATAAATTTCGTTCAATGTCTGTGTACATGTTTGTTTGTTTGTTTGTTTTCTCTTCATATATTATCTTTGACCCATTCTCTTTGACTCCAAGTGTTTGGAGATTTTTCTGTAATGTTTCTATTATTAATTTCTAGTTTGATTTCAATATTGACAGAAAATATACCCTGTATGACTTCAATGCTTTCAAATTTGTCAAGGTTTGTATAATGGCAGGATATCAACTATCTTGGTATATGGTCCCTGCCCTATTGAAAAGAATGTGTATTCTCCTGTTGTTAGGTGGAACATTGTATAAATGTCTATTGTTTGTTGATGGTATTGCTATGTTCTTCTCTATCCTTGATTTTCTGGTCATTGTGTTATCACCTATTGAGAGAGGGATGCCGAGCTCTCCAGCTGTAATTGTAGATTTTCTGTTTCTCCTTTGAGTTCTATGAGATTTTCTTTCACATGGTTTGCAGGTCTGGTTTTAGTTGTGCACATTACAATCACTGTATCTTTCTGGGGGATTGATCATTTTATTATGTCATGTCCCTTTCTGTCCTGGGTATTGCTTGGCAGTCATTTTATCTGACACTAATATGACTACTCCTGCTTTCTTTCGATTAAATTTTTGCACAGTGTATCATTTTTCATCCTTCCAATTCAACTTACGTGTATCATTATACTTGAACTGTTTCTTGTAGACAGCGTATAGCTAGGTCATATTTTGATCCCTTCAGCCAACAGCGTATAGCTAGGTCATATTTTGATCCCTTCAGCCAACCCCTGTTTTTTTAATTGGTGTATTCAGACTATTTGCCGTTATTAATTATGGATATGTTAAAGCTTAATTCTGCCATTTTATTCTTTGTTTCGCTTGTGCTGTCTGATTTTTGTTTGCCTATTTTCTTTCTCCTGCCTTCTTTGGCATGATTGGACATTTTTTAGAATTCCATTCAGATTTATCTACAGTGTTTTCAAGTGTATCTCTTTGTGTGGCATTCTTAGGGGTTGCTCTAGGTATGCATTAAATACATATAGCTTATTAAAGTCTAGTGATATAGGAATTTTACCCATTTAAGTGAACTATTGAAACCTTACTTCCTTTTCTAACCCACTACCCTCCCCCATTTACAACTGCCTTGCTTTCTACTACAGCCATTGAGAACCATATTCATGGTTATAGGTTTTGCTTCAGCTAATCAAACATAAGAATACTCACAAGAAGCAGGATCTATTTGTATTTATCCGTACTTTTGTATTTTTGCCTTCTCTCCCTTCTTAATATTTCAAGAGTCCTTTTTTAAAACCATTTGTTTGTTTGTTTGTCTGTCTGTTTGTTTGTTGAGCTTTGTTTAGCCAGTCTGTGTCAAATCTGTGTTGGCATTTGTTGATTGACTTGTCTCATTTGGATTGACATCACCCTGGTCCTTGGTATAACAAGTGATTTTTTTTTTCTTGAAACATGGTCATTTTGAATATTATAAGGCTATGGATCTCATTTAGATTTTGTATTCCATGAGACTTCCTCTGATACCACTCTACCTCATTAAAGCCAACCACAGGTGAAAGTCCAGTTTCCCAGTTGGGCCTCCATTATGGTGGTAGCTGGGGTAGGGGGAGAATCTTGATTAACGCTGAGCTGAGAGAGAGAGTTCAGTCTCCCCAGGTGGCCTCCTACTAATTTCCCCTTGCTGAAGGGAGGAGGGGCAGTCCCACTGACACCGTGTGGGGTGAAGGGTGGTCTTCTTGGCCTTATTACTACAATGGGGGTGGAAGACCAGTTCCCTGGAGAGGGGGGCTCACTGAGACCACAGTGGGTGGGTTCCTTGTCACCCGGCTCCTTCTATGACAGGACCCTGATGGAGGAGGGGCCTCTGTGCCCTGTCACAGTCAGGGTGGAGGTTTATACCCCACACTCAGTCTTTGTGGGGGGTGAGGCGAAGGGAGTTGGCTTAAGGAGCCTTGCTATTTTCTAAAAGTTTTCTGTTTTGCTAAGCAACTCCTTTCCTTCTCCTTTGGCTCCAGAGAGCAGGCTCGTCTAGAGGCTTTTTTTGTCTGCCTGTTGGCCATGCCAGGTTTCATCTTCCGTTCTCAGTCTGGGATGTATAACAGCACAAAACAAACACAGGCACTCACCCCTGTGTGGTTCCTCAGTCCTGAGGACCCTACCTGATCTGCTGCCTGTTCTCCACATTTCAGGACCTGAGCACGCCTGTTTTATATCTAATGTCCTGGGTGTTGGCTGAATTAGAAGGAGAGCAGGGAAAAATTCATTTACTCCACTTTCCTGGAAGCAGAAGTTGTACGATTTTTCTTTTTTCTTCTTCCATTCTGTTCCTTTGACCATTCAATACTACCTAATAAAAACACGTATTTTGGTTCATCTGTTATGCCTGATAAACGCCTAACTTATGACATATAGACTCCTACTTCTTATACCTTTCACCTACTCATTCCTCCATATTCACTGTACAGATTAAGGTAAATAAGTAAGTAAATAGATAGGTAGATAGATAGATAAATGCACTGCAGTATGAAATGAAAATCACCTTTAAAAATATAAATTACAGGGTCGCCTGGGTGGTTCCGTCAGTTAAGCATCCGACTTCGGCTCAGGTCACGATCTCGCAGTTGACGAGTTCGAGCCCCGCATCGGGCTCCACGCTGACCGCTCGGAGCCCAGAGCCTGCTTCGGATTCGGTGTCTCCCTCTCTCTCTGCCCCTACCTCGCTCATTCTCTGTCTCTCTCTCTCTGACTCAAAAATAAACATCAAGTAGGTAAAGAAATAAATACTACAAAGTGGATTGCGATTTTCCTGTGAGTTTTCCCCCTGATACCAGGAAGAGCTGGATGTCAGATAAAATCATGTGGTAGGTGTAAAGAAAAGTAGCAAAAATGGCAAGGATTTTTCCCTCGTTGCTTCTTTGAAACACACGGACACTTATTTGCTGCGATAGCGTTCATGGAAATGGGAGCTGAGACTCAGAGACTGCCACAACTCCACAGCAATTTTATGTTTTAAGGCACGTAAGCAGGCAGTATTATCTAACTTTTAATTATCTAATTTAAGGTAGAAGCATGTTAAGCTTTCACCACTTCGGATTTTAAAAGCCCAGTTCGGGCAAACCAGCTGATAGCCAGGCGCTTCACAAACTGCCTGCACGAGAGGTACAATAATTTCACCCCGTCGTTGTTTGTGTTCCTTTATTTCATCGTGACAGCTTTAACTTCTATATTGTCAAGGTGGACAGAATGCTCCAACAGTAAGAATAACTACATCGGGATTTACCTTTGTGACCAAGGGCAAACGCAAGCCGGTCCGTGAGGCCTGGAAAGCCCTGGAAAGAGCTGCAGGGAAGGTGTGGGAGATCAACATGTGTCTGGCACGTTTCACCCACTTGCTTTTCTTGTGTAATGACAAGAGGGGGGTCCATATCACCATCCTTGTATTTTTATTTCATTGGCCTAATTTTATTTCTATGTCCCATCATTATAATGCCCTACGGTTGTCCGAGGTACCCATAATGCCACAGTGTGCCAGCCCAGCACAGTGCTTCCATTCACACGCACACCCCAAGAAGGAAGCCTCGGGTTGCTGGAAACGTTCCGAGGAACATTTCAACGTAAGAAGCCTGGGCTTGGAAGGCTCGAGATTTTTGGTTTCGAGGCAATGAATTGTGAAGGCTGGTGAGCGCAGGAGGCTTGAAGGGTGGGGCTGGTGTTCAGATCTGGATGTCATTATCTAAGTATCCCTCAGGTACGTTTCCCGCCTCGGTTACTTGGAACGATTGCATTTGACATGTGACAGGCTAAGTCTCTACCGGCCTAGTAATGGGTTCAGTTTCAAACAGCAGAAGGAAATTTGAGAGACGATGATAGGTGATAAAGTCATTATTTTTGTGTGCAGTGTTTCTACTGCTCTGATACTAGGTTTTCTGGCTTACAGCCCAAATCCCATTCCAATAAAGCCCCTCTGAGAGTTTTTCTCCAGCACGGGGCAGTGTCAAGATGGGAGGGGAGAGTCCCCTGAGGGGTGGGCAGGGTAGACCTGGAAGGAAAAGCTGGGCTGAGCATTTGAATGAAAGCTGGGGGTTCAAGATGGTGGACAGGACCACACTAAACTGTCAACAGGTACACAGAGCCGAGGGAGAGGATTTCTTCCGGTCCTAAAGGTCACTGCCAGCCTTGGTCCGGAGACCAGCCATTAGCCGGTCTTGAAGGGTCAGAATTAGCAGCAAAGGACCTAAACCTGGAGAAATAGAATAGGCAGAAAAGACCCGAATGAAACCTGAGGCCGAGAACCCACAGAGATGACTCAGGAAGCACACAGGACACTAAGTAAAAGGACAACCTGGAAAATAAACCATATCTAGCTCAGAAGTCTACACGGGTCTCTTATAAAGACAATAACCAAATCTCGAACACATTGAGCCTGGGGCTGGTGGGTAAAGAGAAGTGTAATCCCCTGGCTGGAATGAAGGGACAAGTTCTGGTGGGCACAGCACTTATTCACTTGTTCATTCAGGTAAAACACAGAGCTTACGATGGGCCAGAAAATATTCTAGATGCTGAGGATACAGCAGTGAATGAAAACAGATGATTGCCCTGTGAGGAATTTATATTTTATTGAGAGAGATAATAAACAAGTGACAAATAATGCAGAGTGTAATTTCAAATAGTGGTAAGTGTTAACAACAACAACAACAACAACAACAAAAAACTATGTAAGAACCAGAGGACAGAGAAAATAGTAAAAAGGCTACTTTAAATACATTTATCACAGGGGTGGCTGGGTGGCTCATTGGTTAAGTGTTTGATTCTTAATTTCAACTCAGGTCATGATCGCACGGTTTGTGGGTTCAAGCCCCGCATCAGGCTCTGTGCTGACAGCATGAAGCCTGCTTGGGATTCTCTCTCTCCTTCACCCTCTGCCCTTCCCCCACTCTCACTTGTGCATGCTCTCTCTCTCTCTCTGTCTCAAAATAAATAAACAGAAATTTAAAAAATAAATACATTTATTATATTTGAGGAACAACTTCTCTGGGAAGAAGAAATTTGAGGAGGGGCCCCATTAAAGCCAGAGAAATTGCCGTGTGATGATCCATTGGAAGAGTGCCCCAGGGAGAACAGGAAGTGCAAAGAGCCTGTGGCAGTACTGAGTTTGGCACACTTGAGGAATTGCAAGGTCAGCGTGCCAAAAGCAGAGTAAGGAAATAGACGAAATTGTTTTGAAGTCCCAGAATCTTTCCATGTAACGTTATGGGGGAAATGGATTTATATGCTTTCCTGGATGTAAAAGGTAACCAGCAAAATAAAACAAAAATAAAATTGTTTCCATGCCAGGGTAGGAAATTCAGAACGTACAGACCCACAGGGAAGCTGGGCCGTAAGTACTTAACAAACATTGCTAGATCTGGGTAAGCAGTTATGTTCGGTTTTCCTTCAAGGATGTTTTAGTCATGGGGACATTCGGGATCTGATGCTTTTTGGCCACTCATTTTTATAGACTTAGGTGTCATCTAACCCGGCTACCTGCCAGAAAAACATTTCAAGGTCCAGTATCTTTCTTCTGCTTTCTTATCAAAATAATGGCCATTTACCAAGTGGCACTAAAGTGATAGGGCGCTACTCTCGAGAAAACGTGGAGTAGATGTACGAGTAGGTGTGAGGAACGGGGTTTGTGGGTGCACATAAACGAACTTGCCTTCCTCGTTCCTAAATTAGTGTCGTTGTGTGGGCTTCTTCATGTTATTTCATCTGTTAATTCCTTAGTTTCCAGATCTGTAAAATGAGGATAAAAATACCCACCCCCTAATGTTATGAGGACTGAGATGGCACAGGAAAAATGCCTGGACCCCAACATAGAGTAAGGGCTTCATCAATGGTAGTTTTGCAATAATTACAGATTCATAAAAAGTTGCAATAAGAGCCTGAAAACCTGGTTTCCTTCAGCGACTTCATCTTCCATAATTTGATAGGGAATGGACATCGGTACGACGTATGTGTGTAGATCTGTGGATTTTATCACTTGTGGGGATTCATACAATCACCACCACGATCAAGATACAAAACGATCCCATCACGTCCAAGGGCTCCCACACGCTAGTCAGGAAGTCACACACCCTCTCACCCCAGCCCTCACCCTCTCTGTCCTCTGTCAACCACTAGCAATCTGTTTTCCATCTCTGTAATTTTTTCATTACACACTTTATGCAAATGGAGTAACACAGTATGTGACCTTCTGAAATCGTTTTTGTTTTTTTTCACTCTGCACAATGCCCTTGAGATCTATCCAAGCCATGGCATGTATCAGTATGTTTTGGCGTATTTTTCTGAATACGTCATGCAAAGCTCACCATGGTAAGTGTAGTTACTATCTATCACCATACCTTATTACAATATTATTGACTACATTCCCTAGTCTGTACTTTTCATCTCCATGACTTAATTATTTATAACTGCAAGTTTGTACCTCTTCAGCCCCTTCACATATTTTGCCCATCTCCCCACTGCTCCCCTCTGGCAACCACCAGTTTGTTTCTGTATTTGAATCTGTCTCTGTTTTGTTTCCTTGTTTGCTCATTTGTTTTGATCCTTAGATTCCACATCAAAATGCAATCACGTAGTATTTGTCTTTCTCTGTCTGACGTCTTTCACTTAGTATAATATCCTCTAGGTCCATCAGTGTTTTTGCAAATGGCAAGATCTCATTCTTTTTTTGTGGCTGAGTACTATATACTCACATCTTCTTTATCTAGTCATCTGTCACTGGACACAAGGGTTGCTCCCATATCCTGGCTATTATAAATAATGTTGCAATGAACATAAAGATGCATCATTTTGAATTCGTGTTTTTATTTTCTTTGGATAGGTACCCAGTAGTGGAATTACTGAATTATATGGTATTTCTATTTTTAATTTTTTGAGAGACCTCCATACTGTTTTCCACAGTGGTTGTGCCAACTTACATTCCCACCAATAGTGCATGAGGGTTTCCTTTTCTCCACATCCTCATCAACACCTGTTATTTATTTTTTTTTTTATTATTCTAGTCATTCTGACAGGTGTGTACTGAGATCTCATTTTGGTTTTGATTTGCATTTCCCTGATGATTAGTGATATTGAACAACTTTGCATATGTCTATTGGCCATCTGTATGCCTTTGGGAAAATGTCTATTCAGATCCTCTGTCCATTTTTAATTAGATTATTGGGGGGTTGGTGTTGAGCTGTATAAGTTTTGTACTTATAATTGTTTACTAAAAATATTTTGTATATTTACTCCTTGTTGGATTTATCATTTGCAAATATCATCTCCCATTCAGTAGGTTGTCTCTTCATTTTGTCAATGATTTCCTTCTCTATGCAAAATCTTTTTCTTTTTTTTTTTTCATTTTAGATAAAGAGAGCACAAGCAGAGAAGAGGGGCAGAGGGAGAGAGAGAGAATCTTAAACAGGTTCCATGCTCAGCACAGAGTCTGACATGGCACTTAATCCCATAACCCCGGGATCATGACCTGAGCCGAAATCAAGAATTGGATGATCAACTAACTGAGCCACCCCTCTGCACAATCTTTTTATTTTGGTGTAGTCCCAATAGTTTATTTTTGTTTTTGTTCTCCTTGCCTAAAGGGACATACCCATAAATATGTTACTAAGGTTGACTTCCAAGGGATCACTATCTATGTTTCCTTTCTGGAGTTTTATGATTTCAGGTCTCGCATTTAGGTCTTGAATCCAATAGTTTGTTTTCTTTAATTCCTGAGTAGCATTCTCTGGTATGAAAGTACCGTTTTTTTTAAACCATTCATCTATGGAGGGATATTTCCGTTGTTTCCTGTTTGGAGCTATCACAAGTAAAGCTACTTATGAACAATCCTATACAGGTGTTTACCTGAATATAAATGTTTATTTTTCCGAGACAAATTCCCAGGCGTGTGATTGGTGGGTTTTGTGAACTTTCATAACAATCTCCTTGCTGTTATAATCAGGAGCCGCAAATGTGCATTTGTTGCAATACAGGAGGTTGTCAATAAACTCCATCAAAGACAAAGAGAAGTTGAATGAAAGCTTTGGGCGATACAGCGAAACGACATTCATCAGGATAATTAGTGATAGCTGCTCTAACAAACAACCCCACAATCAGTAGCTCGAAACAGTAACAGTTCGTTTCTTAATCAATATCCATTGTTGATCACGTCGCCCTACTGAGCGGCTTCCTCTCTCTTTTGTGACTCCTCGTATTGAGGGGCTTCAGCATCTCTCCCATCTTAGCTTTTGGCTGGGTGGACGAAAGAGGGAAGAAGAGGATATGAAAGATAGCTCGGGATGTTTTAAGAGTCAGACATGCATACTGCATACATTGCTTTTGTCTGCATTCCATTGGCCAAAACCAGTCACATAGCCTCTACTTAACTGCAAGGGGGGGGGCGGGGAATTCGGTCTTCCAAGAAGAAGTAATGGAATATCCATCTTACTAGGCTTTGTGTCAATAGTGAACAGCATCTCTGAACAGATGGAAAAACAGAACAGTTTGTTTTTGCCATTAAAGCCTTGCAGGTTGAACTAAGCCCGCCTTGAGGAAAACTCAATAGCAATCCCGGAATTGTTTCCTGTGAAGACAACTGACAGAGTTAGAGAAAAGGTAATGACACTTGTCTCGGTACCAACAGGGGTGTATGGGTAGCTACAGTCACTAAAGCAGTTGGTGCGTATGCTGCGTGTATTAAACTCTCCGGACTGGAGGCAAGTAATCTTTGGGAGGTACAGGAATGGAGACGGGATGCGGAAAGTAGAGGTGGGAATGTGCCAACACCAATGTCACCAGCCTCACTTGCTGGCTCTCAAGAGCTATTCTCGTTCTACGTGTTGCAGCCAGGCTGAAGGCAGGTTAAGCTAGGACCAGCAAACCACAGCCCAAAGTTCACACCCAGCCCTCCGCCTGTTTTTGTATGGCCTGTGTGCGAAGGGTGAGTTTTATGTTTAAATGGTTGACAAAAGTCAAAGGAAAGAACCATGTTTTGTGACACGGGAAAATATATGAAATTTATGTTCATCGCCCATACGTAGAGTTTTGTCAGAACATAACCACACTCATTTGTTTCTGAACTGTCTATGGCCACTTTCACTCTACGATGACAGAATTAAATGGTTATGACAAAGGCTGTATGCCCAAAGACAATGCCTGAATTATTTACTATCTGGCCCTCGTTTGTCAACCCCAAGGATAAGCCATCTGGGCAGAATGGTTTTCAACGGTTTCGAAAATATCGTTAAGTTCATGGAAGGCTATTCCCCTTTTAAAGCCAACTTTATTTAATGACTTTTTCACATTGAAAACGTAGCATTGCAATTGTTTTTAAAGGCCCACTTTTAATTTGACCCTGGAGTCCCCAGTGCAGAGACAGAACTGCAACACATCTAGCTTTGAAGAGTCCTAAAATATTACGTAACTGTAGCATAATCGCATTATATGACTGAAAACCTTTAAATACCATGAAAAAGATTTTCCCCAGGCGTCAAGTGTACATGTTTTTAACTGTATTTAGAAATCTTTAGCTTTTTCAAACTTACTTATTCCCCACTGAGCAGCCAAGTTCAAAAGAGTGTCAGCCAAAAAAAACAATTTAAAAAAAAAATGTTCCCATACTGTCCATGTGGTGAAATACTTCATCTCCTAAAATAACCTGCAAAGTCGCAGCATTAACATCATCGAGAGGAATGAACAAACAGCGCTTGGGTTCTTTTCATATCCAAGGAAAAGCCCGTGAATCTTCTCCTCCAACACCTTAGGGAAACTACCACGTTTCATGCCGTTTTAACAACTTGCAAGATTTTTGCTCTCCACATCTGATTTTGCCTAAATTTTCAATGTGTAGCTGGTAAGAGCACTGGCTTGGAGCTCAGACTATCTGGGGCCCAAACTCCCCTCTGGTCCTTAAGTTGCATGACTTTGAGTCAACCACACGAAGGGACTCATGCTACACCCACCTTTCAGGGTATTGTGACAAGTAAATGGGGCCCAGCATAAAAAAATACATAGCTCAGTGCCTGGTATGTGCAAAATGGTCAATAACATTGTCCATGAGTAACGATTGTTGTCTCACTGGGGAGTGGGCAGAGCAACGAGAGCCTTCTGGTTTGTGGCTGGGGCAGACACCATGGCTGCATGGTTATACCATGTAGAAATAGTGTCAAGAGACAAGCAACAGTCATTGTCAACAAAACCATCTGTCAGTGGATTAAGCAAATTCCAACAGAAAGAACCTCTTCTGTTTATCGAGGCAGTGGGTAAAATATATCAGTTATATGGACAGAGATATTATAGGTATTAAGTCCACAAAAACAATTACTTTGCATTAAGCTCTCTTCAACTCCTAGGACATCTTAGAATGTATCCAGTGCAACTATCTGGCTCCTTAAGTCGTTCTGCCCCTTCCCGTGGTAAGGAAAGCACCGTTCATTGAGACAACCAATTTCAATTTGAGGCTATCCCATTGACCGAACTGAAAAAAAGATCTCTTTGGTGCTCACATTCTTTGGATCAGGTTCCATACTCAGGAGCCAAATCTGATACCTCTCACCTTTGACAGATCTTGGAATATTCAATGAGATCATCTATACAGCTCCTACACTGACTTCCCCAGTCCCTTCCACTGTTCCCTGCACCACAGGATTGGTGAGGCTTTCGCCATCCTGGCCACATATCCTACTGTGCTTCAAGTACAACATAGTCCCTTTCTTTGCAAAACAGCTCACCTGCCTTGGACTCTGCCCTCCGGCAAATGTATAAACACATAAATTCGCCAGATAAGAGTATTCTAAATATATTCTGCAGTTCAGTCCCACATTTGAGATGACATTTCAAAGCAAAAGTGTTTGACCTCTTCCCTGGGTTCTATTCTGCAGGTCAGAATCACATACCGACAGTTCTTTTTTTTTTTTTTTTAATGTTTATTTATTTTTGAGAGAGAGAGAGAGAGAGCAGGGGAAGGGCAGAGAGAGAGGGAGACACAGAATCCGAAGCAGGCTCTGAGCTGTCAGCACAGAGCCCAATGGTGGGCCTGAACCCATGAACCGTCAGATCATGACCTGAGCCGAAGTCTGGGGCTTAACTGACTGAGTCACCTGGGCTCCCCACGTACCAATGATTCTGAAAGGCAGCATAAGAAACTGGAACTACAGAGTGCAGTGCCCGGAGAATTTAAACCTGAATGTCCTGTTGACTTAGTTCGCCATATACTAGCGGGAATCCAAACAATACAGAACCCAGCAATTAAATGAATGTGCTTTTCTACATTCATGTCAATCTTATGTCAAGCGTGGCTTAAGAGTCTGAGTTTTTATCTCACTTGCAAGCTAGCAAGTAAGCCTACCACAGTATTGTGGATGCTGCCGGATGACATGAGATGCCTGGATCAGAGACAATGGAGCCCATTACTCAAGGCACAGCAAGCCGTCCGGGCTTCACGCTCCTGTGGTTTTCACTTGCCTCTCATGTGCCCCGCAAGGACAAAACCGACTGGCACTTGTGAATGCTGAGGACGCAGCAGGTGTGCACCACAGCTGAGAAACCCTGAGCTTAAAGATCCCCCAATTTTTACAGGGCTATAAGCAAGTTTACCCAGCTTTTACCCTGGAGGGAGGCATTATCTTTATTATGCTGGTCAGCAAATAAGCTCCCTGTCTCCACAAAGCTTACAATCTACTAAGTGGGACACTTACTCATGGATATCCACTTGATGGGGAGGGGGGAGTTGCTTTTTTTTTAATTTTTTTTTTACATTTATTTCTTTTTGAGAGACAGAGCACAAGTGGGGGGAGGGGCAAAGAGAGGAGGAGACACAGAATCCGAAGCAGGCTCCAGGCTCCGCGAGCTGTCAGCACAGAGTCCGACACGGGGCTCTGACTCACAAACCATGAGATCGTGACCTGAGCCGAAGTCAGACACTTAACCGACTGAGCCACCCAGGTGCCCCATGGGGGGAGTTGCTTTTATAAGGAGACCAGCTCAGAAGCAATCGCAATAATGCAAGCAAAGAGCGATGCCATCCGGAACCAATCAAGGGCAGAAGAAATGGAAGGGAGGGTGCAGAAGAGATATGGTAGAAATATCATTAAGATGAGTGACTTACTGGAGGTTGGAGGTGAAGGAGAAGGAAGTATCTGTGACGAGCCCGTATCTGGGCTGGGGGCCTGTGTGCCTGTTATGTCAGTGGCCATAGGTAAGTGAAAGCAGGAAAGCAGGAGAAGAGCAGACTTTGGCAAAAGGAGACTGATTCCATTTTGGACATGTCAAGATTTGAGGTAACTATGGGATGTCCAGACCAGGATGCCAAGACCCAGAATACGGATGCAGCTGCCACCAGAGATGTAGGCGACTTGGCTCAAGGTGAGCACAGAGCCTGAGAAGAACACAGATCCCAATCAAGCTCAGAAACACACTTCAAGGACACGCAGAATAGAAGAGGGCATCCAAGGGGGGTGAAGTCCAGCAAGCCCTCGGGGGTCGGGAACGCCCATGGACCAGGCTTTGAGTGAGCACAGACACTGGGCAACCTGAGTGTGGTCGGCCCGGCCAGTGAGTCTTGGGCAATGGGAGGAGCCTTCACGGCCGGAACGAGCATCATGCTGTCTTTCTTTATCATTCTGGGTCCTGGTAACCAGAGGGGTCTTTGCTTCCTCGGTGCTCAGAGGGTAGAGGTGTACAGGTGTGAAGGTGGGAGCCAGGAGATTGTCAGGTTTGGAGGTATGTCTAAAAGAGTGTGTCCCATAGACAGGGACGAGGAGGAGAGCTAGAAGTGCAGAGGTCGGAGGGTGCACCAGCAGAGGTGGCGTCAATTTCTCTTGTAAAATACATATTTGTCTCTAACGCGCACGCTTTGAGGGGAGTATAGGGTGAGACCCATGGCTACAAATGAGAAAGCCAACCTCTGGTCACGGTATGACGACCTTGTCTGGGAGCCTTGGATCACATCCCAGATCCCATCATTGTCCTGGTCGCCAGCCAGGCATCCTCACGACTGTCAATGGGCTGCACATCCCTACAGGGAAGGAGACTTACCCTGGAGGGGCCGGAATCCCTGCGCTGTCACCTGAGAGGGGGCTGTCCAGTTTGGGGGCGTCTCACATCGTGCCCGAGTAGACATTTCAGGCAGCCTCAACCAACGGAACTCCTAAAACGCGTAAGTCGAGATTAGTGTTTAATCGGTCCTCCAGAGGTGTTGAAACCCTTAAGAGCTGAGAGTCTTTTGGGAGGAGTGGAGAGCAGACCCGGGCAGCCTTGCTCGAGCTGGTGAAGGGCCTCCACCTTGGAAGTCTCGAAGATGGGCGGCTACCAGCAAGGACTTCAGAGCCCTCATCGAGGCCACATTAGGCTCCAGAAAGAGTTCGGGAGTCAGGGCTGTGCACTAGAAAGGAAAAACTTCAAATAAGTCTGAAGACTATGACAGTAAAATACAAGCTTATATAAAACATGCATTTTTTGAGAGGCAGTAGAAATTAATAGAACACTTTAGGTCCGATGTGAGGGACGCCACCCATCTCAGAGCTGTGCACCTCTCTCTTTGGCATAAAGCCGACTGAACAATTATCCACGTGAAGAGTGAACAGTTTATCCATGAAGGAGTCACAGTTACCCCAGGGTGATGGGGCATCCAGGACCCGCCATTTTTTTCTTCAGGAAGGAAAAAAAAAATCCTCCCCAGCCCATTGTGTCTTCCTTTCCCTCATCCTGCAAAACACTTGCTCGTGTGACCATGCTCAGTTCAGGGTCCCCCATTTCACCCCACTGCCCAGGTAAAACTGGCCACACTCTCCTTTGTGTGCTCAGGTACCCTCTCACTGAGATTGGTGCACCTTTTTATTTGCAGGTAGTATTTCTGCTAGTAAACTCCAGCTCTTAAAGGACAAGCACCTTGTTTCACTGTCAGATTCCTCAGCCCCTGCTCCAATCCTTGCTGTGAAATTGGTCCTTGACAAATGTTGGATAGCTGACCTGCTGGTCAAGAGGTTCACATGGCTCCCTTCCCACCAGATTCCCAGAAGAACCAAATACAAGGCAAGCGCCGAGACTAATGTTGTAAGAACTATTCTGGATTTCCAGGACCAGTTGGGAGAAGGAATGTGAGGAAGGAAACGAGAATTCCAGATCTGTGAGCAGAGGAGGCAGAGAACACACAAGGCTGTGCCGGAAGCCAGCTCCTCCCCCCCCCCCCCCAGTGGGCCCCCAGTCACTGAAGACTGGAGCCCACAGAGCAGGGGAGGCTGGAAGAAGCAACTGTTTCCAGTTAGAAGAGAAAGTGGGAAGGAGGAGGAACCAGCCCACAACTTCCTTGTTGTCATTTCACTTTCCCCATCACAGATAAGCCCCTATAAGAAAGCCCTTGAGGTTGAAAAGGTAAGCGACATAAGTGAGCCAGAAGGCCACAAATGTCTCTCTTACCCTGCCTCAAATCCCACCCATCAGAAAGTGGGGAGAACTTAGGGACACCTGGGTGGCTCAATTGGTTAAGAATCAGACTCTTGATCTCAGCTCAGGTTTTTATCTCAGGGTCATGAGTTTAAGCCTTGGGCTCCATGCTAGGCATGAAGCCTGCAAGAAAGAAAGAAAGAAAGAAAGAAAGAAAGAAAGAAAGAAAGAAAGAAAGAAAAAAGAAAGAAGAAAGAAGGAAAGAAAGAAAGAAGGAAGGAAGAAAGAAAGAAAGAAAGAAAGAAGAAGGAAAGAAAGAAGGAAAGAAAGAAAGAAGAAGGAAAGAAAGAAGAAAGAAGGAAAGGAAGAAAGAAGGAAAGAAAGAAAGAAGGAAAGAAAGAAAGAAAGAAAGAAGGAAAGAAGAAAGAAAGAAAGAAAGAAAGAAGGAAAGAAAGAAAGAAAGAAAGAAAGAAAGAAAGAAAGAAAGAAAGTCGAGACAATTTAGAAATGTCAAGTGCAAATACCCTGGTGTCCTCAGGTGAGTGGAATGGACACGTGTTCTCTGTCTGGGCCTAGCCTGGCAGCAGGGGTGCCAACAAAGACACCACCAGGAGTTTGAGTGCCTACATTGCCACTCCCCTCCCAGTGTGCTGGCCTCCCTGCACCCAGTTAGACATGACCCTCCAGATGCTATAAAGATGGCCCGGTACCAACCCCGTTCCTGTGGGCATTCTGTGAACTCCAGATGTATCCCCCAGATTATCGTGGGGGTTGCTGAGCCCCATGGCCAGCAGGAGGCCGCCATATCCCCCTCGTACCGGTCTGCTACGGCTTTAGTCCTGCCCCTCCTGGACTGGTGGGCACGTCCCGCTAGCACCTTTCACGTGTCCTCTCCTCCTACACCTCAGCAATCCCTCCTCCCTGAGGCCCTTACCCGGGTGTGCTCTCAACAGAGTGCACCTGCCCAACCACACTGCGGCCAGGGCCCTGGGTGTCACTGCCGGGACTTTATCATCCCAGCTTTCTGGTGACTGCCGGAGGGGTGGGTTGGGGGGAGTAAATGAGGCTAGTAGCAGATGGAAGCCTATAGATACATTCTTCTCCGTTCCTTCCCCCACCCCCCACCCCCATCGTGGACTAATTAAAAAGGTAGTAGTCTCAGCATCCCTAACCATCAGATACCCATGCAACCTTGTAACCCACTCGGGGACGCACCAGATTGGGATAGATTTGGTCTCTTGCCTTCTGGGCCTCACCCTGTGTTTGCCCTCATCCCAGCTTCCCCAGATCTCCCTCCCAGGAACGTGCGAGCTGGGAGATTGCAGGCTAAGCCTGAAGTGGGGAGCCTGGGAGGAGAAGGGTCTATTAGTCACAGAGAGTGGAGAAAAGGAAGGACAGATTCTAATGCTCCAAAAAATAGAATGGCTCGGGCTCACCTGGACCCTTCTCATTCTCCAGAAGCCAGATGAGAGGACTTACCCGCCTTCAGGAAACCTCAGAGACATCTGGGCTCAGGCCCCTGCATGCAGGAACAGGGATCCCCATGCCCACCTGCTCTCTGCTTCCAGGAGAGACTGAGGGTGACGTGGGAGAGCCCCCACCCCCCCCCCGCCCATGGGAGGGGCCCATGGATGTGAGGAACACGGCTTCTCAGAAAGCCGAGCACAGAGCTTGGCCCCTCTGCCAGACCCTCCTTGAAAATTCCTTCTCTTTGTGTGTCCACATCCCCTGCCAGAGCTGGATGACAAGGCAGCACGGAGAACAAAGCAGGCTCCGTGTGGCCCAGGGACGGAGTCGCCGCTGCCAAGGAGCCAGGCCGACCTACAGCTTCATCCAGGCCTACTAGGTCAAGACCTCGGGTGCACAATCTAACATTTCCATCTTTAGCTGACTTGTCTACCAGGTGGGAAGGCTGAAGCCCCGGGGAAAGTGTAAAAGCCTTTGAAATGGGCCTAGGAGATCCCTGAGTTGTCTGTCGGTGCTGGGCATTGCTCCCTAGAGGGTCACAAGTTATCGGATTCCAGAGGCGTGTGTCCCCGTGACGGTCCCCGGACAGGCTGTTTTACAATTCGGTAGAGACAGAAGCTAACTTACAGGAAATTGATAAGGTGCCTGCAGAGCTATGCACCGGTCTGACGCAGGGCGATACAAATCAGTTCCGGCTGGTGGAAAAGATAAGACTCTGCAAGTTCGATCTGAATTGGCACTCGCGTTTACCTTTTAGCAGTTCCCTTCTTGATTAACGATTTACACAAAATCTTTGATGGGCGCTCATTTTACCAAAGGCCACGATGTTACCTTTTTGAAAATTGTCCATCATAGTCCTATCGAGTGACTTAAAAGGGCTTGGGGCGGAGGCAACGAAGCCGTGTATATGGAGCGTCCGACATGGAGTATGTAAAATACAGGATAGGAAGGTTTAATGTGGAGTAAAAAAATGCCACAGAGGGGAAAGGAAAGGACGGAATTAGAACTGAGCTAGGTCAGAGGTGTTACTGCATGGCGTCTTCTAACACCGAAGACATCCCTGTGTCGTAGTCATTATTAAGCTGGTAATAGGACCGGGAGCCCCAACCTCTGGGTCCTTGGGCACTTGACCCAGGCCAAGATGATGGGAGGTAGAGCAGAGGAGACCCAGGTCCGTCTGACTCCACAGGCCCATGTTTTCTTCATCAAAACCACTTAACTCGGGCCAAGAATCCACACCACGTAGGTGTGGCGGGGAGGGCACATGTGTAAATGAGGGCAGATGCCTGCAAACGGGGAGGGAGAAGGTTGGCTCAGAGCCCCGGGCACCCAGCGGGGCGCCAGGAGGAAGGCGGGGTGACTAGAGAAGGAAGGTGGCAAGGTGGCAATCCTGAGGACTCCCAGCCTTAAGCAGACACGGGCTCCATTTCCCTAGCCCCCTTCCTGCTCCTCTGGCCTATGGAGAGCTGAGTTAAAAGAAATTCAAGTTCACGTTCACTTCACGCTTGTATTCAAGCAGGGACATTGACATTTTCAAAGACCAAAATCTCACTCTTCCGGGTCATGGGCAGTCAGTGACGAGATAGAACTGAGCACCCCTGACTCCTAGGATCATACAGCTTCCCCCCAGTATTCCCTCTCAAGGTTTGTAAAGGTCGTTACTCATCAGAATGGCAAATTTGCTGAGCGTGGTTTATACTACCGTTCATCAGGCTAGTGGCCAAGGGTGTTAATTTTTAAAGATTGTATAAATTCTGTATAAAAATAAAGATAAGGATGCAAACCCAGTAGTAGGGAAAAGTCAAGACTGACGCCATATTAAGAAATGGTGAATGCGTGATTATTTACATTGACGAAGCAAGTGAAGGCCATTAAGGAAGGAAGGAAGGAAGGAAGGGAGGAAGGAAGGAAGGAAGGAAGGGAGGGAGGAAGGAAGGAAGGAAGGGAGGGAGGAAGGGAGGGAGGGAGAGGAAGAAAGAGAGAGAAAGAAAGAAAGAAAGAGAGAAATAAGGAAGGAAAAGGAAAAGAAAAGAAGGAAGGAGAGAAAGAGAAAGAAAGAAAGAAAGAAAGAAAGAAAGAAAGAAAGAGTGAAAGGAAGAAAGAGAAGCCTGTACGAGCTCTGTTTTGTTGTGTGCCCATGTGCTTAGAGAGAGTGCCTGTGGGCTCTCATATGTAGCTACACACATTCACAATACCTCAACAAAACCAATGTCTACCTCAGACTCAGTGGCCTCGTGAGTGATTTCTCGTGTTCCTCCAGCTCATCTTTCACAAGTGGCCTATGGTCCCTAATCTGGGGTGCTCATCCAATTTATCACTGCGATAGTTTAACTTACTATTTCTCTCTCCCCTTCACTTTCTACCTCACCCACCCCCAACCAGTGATTTTGACACGCATGGGATTCGTCCCGGAGAAGCGACAACGTCCTTGGTATGTAAACGAGGACTAAATGTCAAGCTTTAAAAATGGAAGTGTGTCTTCTAAAATGGTGAAAGCAGGGCCATTCCCAATAGACCGTTTTTCTCCTCCTGACCTTTGAGTTCTGTGACCTACCAGAGGTCATTGCCTTTATAGCCCTCTGAGGAAAAAGTAGCTGCATTTTTACCCAGACGCACACCCTGGAGCGAGGGCGGGGGACGGGCAGCTAATCTAACCTCTTCAGCAAAGACTGCTCCGAATAGCTTTTGAACGACTGTGAAGACAAGTTAACAGTCGATGATGCTTCCCTCTGATGAAGTGCTAAATAAAGTACCTGACTTCTTAGAATTACAGTCTTCACGCTTTCCTAGTGGAAATAGAGCATACGAAATGCAAAACTGGGGAACAATAACGAATCCTTTGTAACCATACAGATATCGCTTCCCAATTGCTTAAAAAAGATAAATTGGTTTATATGTGTATATAAGAAAAAATTCATCCTACTTGGTATTAGTAATCAGATTTCATGACAAAGTTCATTGTCACTCAGTCACTTAACATTTGGTCCCGACCTGGTAAAGTGATCACTTCATTTAAAAAATAAATACGCGGGGTGCGTGGGTGGCTCAGTGGGTTAAGCGTCTGACCTCGGCTCAGGTCATGATCTCATGGTTTGTGAGTTCGAGCCCCACGTCGGGCTCTGTGCTGACAGCTCAGACCCTGGAGCCTGCTTTGGATTCTGTGTCTTCCTCCATCTCTGCCTCTCCCCTGCTCATGCTCTGTCTCTCACTGTTTCAAAAATAAATAAAAACATAGAAAAAAATCTAAAAAAAAATAGTTAAAAAAAATACGCTATTAAAGAAAAAACTTATTCGGGCAGCGTGGTTATTTTTCTAGTGTGTATTCTTTTTTGTTCTACTGTTTATTCTTTTTTAAAAAAGATTTTTTTTTAATGTTTATTATTTAGTTTTCTGAAAATGAGGACTGGGTCAGTCTCAACTCTGGGTCATGAATACCCTACCCAAGACTCAAAACATTTGGTGAGTACCAGACGATCGTTGGCTACTTTTTTTTTTTTTTAATTTTTTTTTTTCAACGTTTATTTATTTTTGGGACAGAGAGAGACAGAGCATGAACGGGGGAGGGACAGAGAGAGAGGGAGACACAGAATCGGAAACAGGCTCCAGGCTCTGAGCCATCAGCCCAGAGCCTGACTCGGGGCTCGAACTCACAGACCGTGAGATCATGACCTGGCTAAAGTCGGACGCTCAACCGACTGCGCCACCCAGGTGCCCCTCGTTGGCTACTTTTAAGGAAATATCAATGCCTTTGAAGATTACAGCAATTCCTTACAAATTCTGACAGCATATTCCAGAATGCTATGATTTTGAAGGTGTCACTTTATGGCGAGGGCCACCCTGGACATCATTAGACACCTCTTTCTGTGAAGGTCTGGGTGTGGGTTGTGTTCAGTGGTGCTCAAGCTTGCTTCTGGGTTTTCCTGAGCATGTAACTTGCTTAGACTATCTTCATGTACTGGCAACGGGAAAAGAGCACCTCACGTCTCCTTTTCCCGCCAGCCACAACTCGACCAATTGACCATTTTACTAACTGTGCCAAGAGAACTTGTAAATTACCCTTGAGTTTAGCAGACGTTCACTGATGGGGGGAAAAAAAAACTAAGTATTTCAAATAAAGTTGGCTTAGCTGCCACACTGGTGTCTCATTCAAGCTTCATTGCAATTTTCCCCTCTATTTCTCTTTGTTCAGGAATTCCCAGTTTTGTTTTAACTGTTGTAACTCGACAAGAACCAGGCAGAGAACGGCAACAAAGAGTACAGTACCACAGCGTAGAAATTTGAAGGTTTTGGTCTTTATCCTAGGGGAGGAATGATGAACAGATTCACTTGTTGCCTCTACAAGACTAGCTATTTCACTACTGTGAGATCAACCACAACTCACACGACGTTAACCCAGCTACTGTAGACAGTGAAATGGAGACATGATATATGCCAATGGGGCAACGCTGGTCAGGGAGCTCTATCTAAGAATAAAGGGCTATGCTAGACCAAAACATCCTCTCAAAGAAAGCAGCTTGTGCTTCCGGGTCTATTCATTCTATCTCGCTTTCTTCGAAGTTCAGGTTAAAACGTCAGACAAAAAAAAAAAAAAAAATGTTTGTGATTAACAAAGGATAGGATATATCAAGAAGGTATTTTTGAATTATATTCTTCCAAGAATTAAGATACAACAGCTATAATGTATTCTTCGTTAAAATGCAGTAAATTAAGAAGCAGCATTAAAACGTTCTGCATGTTTTAGGCATTTCGCATCACATGAAACCTGTGTTTGAGCCCTGGCTTTGCTGTGCGCCACCTTTATGACCTTGGATAGTTAACTGAAGGCTCGGATTCCTCAGATGTAAAAGAGGAAGAAGAAGAAGAAATGCTTTTTCATAGTTTTGTTGCACAGTATGATACCTAGCAAAAATAGCACTCTATAAGAGTTCATTGTGATTATTAGTATATCTATTTAATGTTTGGCGATCATTATTTTAAAAAGATTGACTCAGCACCTTGCCGCGTGGCAAAGACTCTTGGAGGTGCTAAAGACACAGCAACGAATGAGTCAACAATAACTAAGAGTTACCAAGGTTTAGCCACATGCTGGGCTCTACGGGCAAGGACCCATTTCAAACTCACAACTCATTAGCATGAGCGTCACTGCTTTTCAGATGAAGACACCGAGAAAAAGTTACACAACAGAAAGAAGTGGGTCCAAGATTTGAAACCTAGGTTCTCCAGCTCGAAACCATAACCTTTATGCGGGTTCTAGTGCATGAGACACAAAATAACCAAGCGAACAAGTGAACCAATTCAGAGACTGAGTATGGCCAGGAGGAAAATGAACCTCAGCATAAGAGATTAGAGTGTGAGAAGAGCCTGGGGGAGGAGAGGCCAGGGAAGGCCTCCAGGACGAGGTGATGTCGGAGCATAGGTCTGGCTGGGGACCAGGAAAAACAAAGCCAGGCTAAGGTCTGCAGGAAAAGCATTCCAGTGGGAGGGAACAGCATGAACAGATAAATACCCTGCAGGAGGCTTGAGCTTCAGATGAAAATGGATTTTCTATATGGATTTTCTCCAGGACCCCATGCCTACCCTGTTCACTGCCTCTTTCCCTATTATCCCACCATGTTGTTTTATCTTCTTCATGGTCCCCTTCTCTCTTTCTCTCACTGCCTTCTCTTGCTAATTTCCTACATCACTACCCCTGAAGATGAGCCCAAGGAGAGAGGATCAGGGAAAGCAAACGGGAGGCAAAGTCAAGAAAACGTGAAAGAAAGACTTAAGACATGACATGCTGCTACAGGGTGCTGCCTGCTGTCATATAATAGGTTTGAATTTGTGAAGCTGGGATTTATCAGGAACTCTATCCTGTCCTCCCCTGCCTAATAACAAGCTCAGAGATAAGCTTTGTGTTCAGTGAAAGTAGTTTCCATTAGCCCAGGGGTTCTGGGGTAGGTAGTCCTTTCAACCCTATGACTTCATTACCCGAGTCTTATATGGGATCTGTACTTCTTTTACATGTTACAGCTCCATACTTTGGGGTGTAGATATAACAGCAAATGCATTTAAATGAACAGATAAGAGCACTGTGGTTATTGTTGGCAAAGTGGCCACCATGATTTTTCTCTGTGGATAGGTCCGTGGGTAGGGCCTCCCACACTGATTCTAGGGAGCTTTCCATTTCTTTCAATCCCGAGAACCATCTTTCTCCCATGAGAACAAGCCTGAGGAACAAGCCTCCTGGTGGAGGGAAACGTTCCAGCCTTCCAGATTTTGCACCATTTCAGGTGAGGTCCCAGATCCGTAAGTGAGGCCAGCCTGGATTCTCCAGCAGCAGCCCAGATGGACCAGACAGAAAGCCGGTCCAGCCAAGATGTAGAACAATGGCAAACCGTAAGTGTTTTGTTTCATGCTGCTAAGTTTTGGCATGGCTTATTACACAGCAAAAGCTAATTGATAAAAGCAATAGCATTTTCTGCCGGTGAAATGCTTGAAAGTAAATATGCCGACATTTCTAAATTATGTCATGAGTCAACTGCTTAGCTTCTCACTAATGCCACCAGTTTATAATTTTTAGGAATGAACTTTCTTGTGAATACAGAAGGGATGTTTATTACGTGTCCAGAGGGCAGAAATTAATGATATAATTAAGATGAGATAGATGTATGAAAAGCCCAACTGATGACACATTCAACAAGTTGAAATTTATTAATATACTAAATGTGAAGTCTTCTATCATAGTCTATAATGTGGAGAGTATACACATAGCATGGCTTCTTACGCCTTGTCGAAAGCATTTGAGGATGCGTAGGGCAAATTCTGTCCTTTGGTGCAGAGGAGATGAGGGAAAAACCCAAGGAAATACGAAGGTCACTGGAGGACATCACTGGATATTATATTAGCTAATGTTGGCCGAGTGCTCTGGTAAGTAGATCCCAAATTATGGAATTATTAACACGTAAACAGACTATTCATTGCTTACAAAGCAGTGCTGGGAAGGTGAGCAGAGTGGCCCTCTTCCACAGAGCTCTGCCATTTTTAGTGGGTGGCTTCCAATATCCTTGGCTCCCCAAATCCAACTCAATCCATTTCAGCTGGCCAGGAGGAGAAGGACCATGAAGGATGCTGTTTGGGAGATATTTGTGTAGCTTCCAAATGGGGAACATCACTCCCTCTCTCTTACTCCACGGGTTAGAACCATTACAAGACCATCCAACATTAAGGAAGGCTGGGAACTGTATGCGTTAGGGAGAAAGGAACAAGGGAATTTGGCAGGGGCTCGACCTTTGTCACCCCAGCGGCTCATAAGCATGCACACCTGCCCTCCCTTCCTTCTCATCCTAATCTTCTGATGGACCCACTCCCTTCCCTGACCCCACCTCTAACCTTGGGTGACCCACTACCATTAATGTGCACAAGGTTATATCACTCATGAATTGCAGACGGAAACAAAACAAAACTGTTCAGATTCATTCACGTAGAGAGCTTTATTCAGTACAAACCGATACCGGAAATGACTGACAGCGAGCAGTTAAGTTCACTGACAGCAATAGTGTCCAGCACGACCGAAATGCAAGACTTGGTCTTCATTATCTCAAACGTGAAGTATTTCATTCAGTTTCCATCACACTTGGAAAAGGATCAGTTGGGTCCCAGAACCAAACCATAGGAAGAGAACCTAAAATTAGTTAGTTATTCACACCCCAAGAAGGGTCCGTGGAGGGGCTTTCATTGTGCACGCATATTCTTTTTTAAGATAAGCTTTTTAAACAACAACATCACCAGAGCGGGGAGGGGGATGTTATCCATAGTCCCACCATCCAGAGACAAGCCCTGGTAACGTAACTTTTATATAGATCCTTCCAGGCTATTTTCCATGCACAATCTTTTAAGATAGTCTTACGTTTTATCTAATTCTCTCATTTTTGCATGGTTTTGCCATTTATGAGAGCAAGCATTTGCTCTCTGTTTTTAAAGTCTTCATAAACACCATTTCCTAAAAACACATACCGTCTCACTGTGAAGACATTTCACGGCCATTCACTTGCTGATCAAGATTTAGATTGCTTCTAAATCTTGACTGTTATAAATATCATTGGGATGCATGTTTGTGTGCACAAGCCTTTTACCAATACATTTCATCAAAGTAATGTCTACTTGCATAAAATCTCTTCGTACGTATGCTAAATGGTTTTTCCATATTTTTCTCCCACTGGTAAATGGCGAAGAATTCATGTTTTATCAACCTGTCTCTAGTGTTTGGTATTACGTAAAAATATTTTCTATTGGAGAAAACTTATGTCTTATTTTTTAAATCTGCATTTCTTTGATTTTTAGTGAGATTAAACAGTTTTCCAAGTTTATTAATCACTTATATTTCCACATGTATGAATTCTTTTTTTTTACCTAATTTGGCCAACTAATTATTCTTCGTGTTTTCCTTATTGACTTGTATATCATTATGTTGATCTTTCAGCATATCTGTCAAGTTGACTTTTTTAGTTTCTTTGACTCTGTTATTCTTCATCATTTTATCTACCAAAGGTTTTTAAACCTTAATGTATTCAAAATTTTTAGACTCTTCTATTTTTCTCCAGGGTGACTTAAGAAATTTCTTTCCAATTTAGAGGGTGAATAAATACATATACATTGGTATTTTCTTCTACCTCTTTAGCATTGCTTTTCCTTTTTATATTTAATTCCCTAATGAAACTGTAACAGTACCTTGGAAGTCCCAGATTGTCCAAAGCTTCATTTCAGGCTTGACACTGATTCTCAAATAGCTATCCTCAAATATTTAAATGGATGCTTTGTGTGCAGAATGTGGATTGGAGAATTAAATTGGCTTTGCATGGCTCCAAGAGACAGAACTAGACCGATGGGTTAAAGCTATAGATTTTGGTTTTGTAAAAGACTGTACATTCTAAATGGTGATGTACCATTTATCTGACAACCGATGTGGCTTGTTCTCCAAACATCCAAGTGGATGCCAAGCGTAAAATACTGGCAACACCATTTAGGTGGGACAGGATGAACATGAACCACAGGTAAAACCACCTGAAATGAAATGGAGCTTTCCTTGAGGTTAAAGGAGCAATGACGATATGCATCAGCCCACAGCAGTCTTAATGTAGCCTATTGTCTAGGTATGATTGTTTATAATGCCTTTTTTTTTTTACCTGTTAATACTCTTCCAATTTAGATAGCCCTGATTAAATAGTACTCTCTCCATGGAGGTATTCAGCTAAAGTGGGATGCCTAATTTGGAGGGTGTGAAATAAGGAATTCTGACATTTCATTAAAGAACTGTACTTAGAGTTTCCCAGGTCCTATTGTCAGGTTCTTATGGCCCGTGGTGCCTCCAGCTGTGCCCACGTCCCTGAAGCTGTTCACGTATCAGTAGCTAGAATTCTGGCCCTTTTACAACGGCTTTCTAAACTCAGTTACATCCATTTGTGTCTCCTATTATGAATGATCAATGTTACTGGTTTTCCTAACCTCTTTTATTCTACGTAGAGAGGTTTAACAGGCATCAAGACTGATTATAAATGCGCTTGTTAATGTTTTCAATCCAATTCAAGCACGGAGTGAGGGTTTATTATATTTCTACAACAAATCTCATTATTAATTGATTGTTTCTTCGACCCAACATTGTTATTTTCCCTGTTAGCTTTTAATTAAAAGTCCATTTGAACCGCAACCGTAGCTTCATTAATATATTTCAAAGCTCTATACTACATGATAAATGCGTCGTACGTCACTCTAGATGGCATCATTGTCCCATCATAACATGATGTTCTTTTATTACTTAGTACTTAAAAATTCAGGGAAAAGGGTGCCCGGGCGGCTCAGTTGGTTAAGCATCCAGCTCTTGATTTTGGCTCAGGACACGGTCTCACAGTTCCCGAGATTGAACCTCGCGTTGGGCTCTGCACTGATAGATTCTCTCTCTCCCTCTCTCTCTGCCCCCCTCCTGCTTGTGCTCTTTCTCTCAAAATAAGTAAATAAACATTTTTAGAGAAACAATTCAGGGGGGGAAGATTCATGGAGCCCATTCATCATTCGTATTTAATCGTATCTTTACAGTTTCGGAAGAGTGTGCATGGTTCATAAAGTGGGATGATGAGTTCGCAGGAAAGGTTATTTGGGCCACTGTCAGGCCACACGGTGATTATAAGGCGATGGCCCTTGACCAAGACCAAGATACCAAGATGGCGTAATGAGAAATTATTTTATGTCAAGAAAATGATAAAATTAACTCTTACTTGCCCCCATCCCTACCCCACCCCACCCCTTTTTTTGAGAGAGAGAGAGAGCTAACATGAGCGGGGAAGGGGCAGCGTAAAAGAGAGAGTAATTTATAGGCTCATGCCCAGCTCAGAGCCCGATGCGGGGCTCGATGTCTCAACTGAGAGATCATGATCTGCGCCGAAACCAAGAGTCAGACGCTGAACCGACTGAGCCGCCCAGGCACCTGAACTATCACTTGCCTTCTGAAAGAAACTTTTCTCATGTGTGCTAGAAGAGTTTTTTGTTCACTCAAATGTAAGACAGGATTTAAATTCTTCAAGGATAAGAACATTTAGTTCAAACTACATGTTTGAAGACAGTTCTCCTATACTATATTTTGGTATCTATGAGAAAAGTAAGGCTTAATATATTTAGTCCAGTTACAAAGGGTCATTAAGGATCATTTAGTTGACTCATTGTGTAATCCCTTCTATAATATTACCACCAGGTAACCATCTGGCTTCTGCTGGGATGCCTTGAATAAGGGTCTCCAATGTCTCCAAGCTATTGCACTGTTCAAGTTAGTTGCTGGAAGCTCACTTCTTCTGGAACAAAAACTTATCTTTATATAACTTCCTCCCCACTGATCTTAATTACACTATAATCTAACAATATACACTACACATAATAGTAATACATATATATAATGTTCTTTAGTTGTGTAATTTGCTTCTCCCCTGACAGCTATGACGTGTGCCTTTAAATCTTCATCCAGTCTGATGCCCAGACACAATTAAATAACCCAACCGTTCACAGTGAGGTGCTCTGGAGACGCCCTACGAAATTGGTTATGTTCTGAAATAATGATTCTCATCTGGGGACCTGGGGTTTGGCCCGAGAGGAGAAAAGGATTTTTCCCCCCAAGGGTCCCCTCCCCTTGAGATTCTACGATGCTTCCTGAGGGAAAAATGTCCTTTGTCCAGCCTGGGAATGACCGCTAAGTGGGTCTCCACAGCTGATGGATTTTTTGTGGCAAAAGATTTACTTAAAATGTATGCTGAAACTGGTTAACAGACTCATCTGATAAGATATCCAGATTTGAATCCAGAGCTCCAGACGTGGTTTGATCACTACAAAATACAATTAAGCTATCATGTCTCATATGATTCTGTTCCTACCTGTAGTAATACAGCTCTCGCCAGTGTTTCCTCAGGCTTTACAAACCTGCAAATATTTCCAGTTTCTCATTAATTGTAAACATACACGTGTTACTGACTTTTGATCTCTACCTTCTCATTCTACTACTTACTGCCTCTTCCACCTCTCAAATACACGCCGTGTATTTCTGGAAGGCTTACACACACACACACACACACACACACATACACACACACACACACACACATACACACACACACACACACACACACACACACACACCTCCAGTCCAGTGTAGCGCTGGCTCTTTTAAAGTGCATTTCATCATTTAATTCCCATAAGAATTCTTATGTGGGCAGTAGTCTTACTTTACAAAGCAAAAATTTCAACTTAGGGAGGTTAAGTCCTTTGCCATGTTTCCATGCCTCTCAAACGGTGCGTTACTGTGTAATTGTGTAGATAAACACAAGGTGCTGTTGTGCAACAGGATAATAGGCAATACAATTATTTAGCACAAGGGCTTTAAAATGATTTTGGCTTAAATCCCTAGCCCCATAGAGGACCGTTTCGAATCACTGGGATTTTATTACCTATATTCCCACAGAACTGCAGACCCTCTGTGTCTCACTCTGTGAGTTCAAGGCTGCAGTCATCATCCTCACAACTTTTCTTGGGGTTAAGGCCACTCATTAAAGCAGACTGAAGCTGTGCATTCAAGGCCAGTAAAGTCCAGAGTGGAAGTTAAAGTCCATGGATGCGGAGAAGGCTTCGGCTGCGGGAGCACGCGAGTTCCTTCACCTCCTTCCCACCTGCCTCTGACGTGCCCTCAAACGCCATCACCCGCATCTCACACCCCCCTGAGCCCAGCCTCTAACCCACTTGGCCACTAGCTCCTGTACTTTTGCACCAACTAGTTTGTTGCTGCTGCAGGTGACATGTGATGGCCACGGACATTTAGTGCCCAAGCTTCCATAATGAAAAGCAGGTCCAGTCCTAATGCTAATGACAGGGGAAGCGCTCCTGTAGTTAAATCGCAGTGTGCTCCTCCCAGGTACGTTTAAAATCTCCCCCTCATACCCAAGCAGCTTATGACCAAGAATCCTGAAAAGTCAAAAAAAAAAAAAAAAAAGTCCTAATTTTAGGAAATTAAAGTCACACACGGAATATGGACCAGTTTAATGACCGCCCCTCCCCCCCCACCGGCAACTAAGAAACCAGGCTGGTCGTGAAGCAGACCAGGAACATCCTGAGTCCTTGTCCTTGAACTTCCATCTAAAAGCGTTTCTTTGACGGAAGCTGCTACTTCATGAAGAGATTCCTTCAGCCAGATGGGTTAATTTCACCTACTGGCCCAAATTTCTGAACATAGATCCAAAACATTTCTTTCCCATTTCCAGCAAACTTATCTCTCTCCCTTTATTAATGCTTTATTTAATGCAATTAAAAGAGTCTTATCCAGATACATTTTATAATAGCACTGACTTAAACTGTACTCTGCCTTCATTAAAAATAACCATCAGCGTACAACAAGCAACAACAGAATAAAACCACCAAAGCAGCCCCAGAGTAGAGCAAAAGAGTCGAACATAAAACATACTTTGGCATAGTAGAAAAAAGCCCTCTATTGGCAATCAGGGAATTAATAGCTGAGAGATGCCGTGGGGATCATTTGAAAACTGGCAGACAGGTGAAAAGTGCTACTTGAAATACTGTCATTGAATTTAAGCCCCTCACTTAGAAATACACTTGGTATACGCATTTGGTCAATCAACAACTATCTGTAGAGTGTCAATCACGTGTCACTGAGAGAAGTGCCAGGTATTCATTTTGATTTAGGTTACTGAAGCGTCTTTCTAATCCAGTCTCTTTTTGACAAAGACGAAAATAACTTTCTGCCGCACAATTAAAAACTTCACGATAAGCTCCAATAACAGGTCATCTAAAGCATATTTACTTGCTTCTAGATTTCACGCTGCTGTGGAAATCCAATTAGGTATTACTCATCGTTGAAACTTGGCATTGCTTCCCACTCAGGTAAGGTACTTCGGTTCCCGGGGAAAACAGGTCAGAGGTTTATTTTCATTGTTTTCATTTGGGAGATTCCCGTGTCCCTTGCTTTCTGGTCAGATTGGAAGGACAGACAGAAGGAACTGAGAGAAAAGTGTTAAGAATCTAAGACATCGGTCTCTTGTGTGACTGAGCTCAATTTATTTTAAGGAAAGCAAAGCAGAGGAGTACGAAAATAGATCAGTCTAACGTGTTCATTTGAAACGTTTGGTTTTGGAAGGGCAGTTAGGGAAGGGTCAGGAATCAAGGGACAGTTAAGGGCACAGCTCTGCTAAGAAGGGGGAGGGGGTGCGGGGCTATTGCTCCCCGGTGGGGGGTGGGGGGGTGGCGGGGAGGTAGGTTTGCAGTCTCAGCCATAACCTCTAGTAGTGTAGATGGTGAGGTGAACACTTTTCCCCACACCCATCTTCCTACCGGCTGGAGACTAGCCACCCTCAGGGCTAAAACTAGAAAAGGAGCCTGTTAATAATTCCGGGCTGGGAAGGGTGGGTGCTCTTCTAGTGCGGTAAAAATAAAAATAGCTGTGTTCCACCTTTCTTAATGGGGAACTACAAACAGATTTCCCTTTAAAATAAAAAACAGGCCAAGGATTCCCACTATCTCCACTCTTTTCTAATCATGTTGAAGGTACTTATCAACATAATTAGTCAATATAAAGTAGCTGCAGGCATAAGTATTGGAAAAGAAGAGATATAACTCTCTGTATTTGCAGAAAATGTAATTATTAAGTATATGTAAAGCCTAAAAAATCATGGAAAAAAAACTACAAAAATAAGAGAATTCAATGAACATAGAAAAATATTAGTCTTTATTAATACATAAGATAATTTTCTAACAAAATGGAAGCAGAGACCTCATTTACAGTAGTAAAAATAATTGTAGTAATAATAACAGAATACCTAGGCATAACTTAACAGGACGTGTCTAATACCTATATGAGGGAAATTCTAAAAGAATACTGAAAGACACAAAAATAGACTCAGGCAAATGAAATGATGCATACCATACCTTGTTTGAGATAGAAAAGCTCGATGTTATAAGTACGTGAATTCTTTCTACATTAATTTATAAAGTTAATGCACTCACTACAAAAATATCCTTATATTTGTATAAAATATCCTTTATATTTTATACCCTTATAAGGCAGGGTAAGTTGATTATAACAAGCAAAAAAAGCCAAAAAAGAAATCTTGAAAAGCAGAGAAATGAGAGGTGGTCAGGAAGTTAGCCATGTCTAGAAATTATTCCAGAGTGTTAAAGATACTATCCAATATTAAAAAAATATTACATTAAAGCATGTGACAAGAATATGGTTACAGCTCTGTAGTATTAGAAGGTGAATAGATAGATAAATTAATAATAAATCTAGAAATGGATTCAGTGGCACATGGGAATTTAGCATATGACAAATGGAGAAAAGATGGGCTTTTTAATAAATGTTGAGCAACTGAATAGGCATGTTTAAAAAATAAAATTGAGGCCACTGCACCGCAGATCAAGATAAATTAAAATATACCAGATATTTAAATGTTAAAATACATACAGACTGTACAGATACCAAGAGAAAACATGACTAATTGCTTTATAAACTGGTTGAGTATAAAACTTTTGTAACCATGACCCCAAACTCTATACTAACAAGTGAAAAGATCGATAAATATGATCACATGAAAATAAAAATTTGTGTATTGCAAAAATCCATCATAGGCAAAGTAAAAATGAAAACAAATGAAAAACTGGGGGGAATATCCGCAACTTAAACTACGGGCAAAGCCTAAATATCCCAAATAAGTAAAGAGCTCCTAAAAGTTGACAAGAAAATGATCAACAACCTGGTAGGGAAGAAAATGAGTAAATGTTACAAACAGAGAGTTTATGGAGAAAAAAACGCAAACAACTTTAAGCACATACAAAGCTTTTCAATATCCCTCCAAACATAAAATGAAAATGAAAATTTTATTTGCAAAATCAAACGTCACGTGGATACAATTTTTCACTTATCCAAGTGGCCAGGCAAAAGTTTGCCCACAGGCTGTGTTGTCAAAATTTGGGGGAAACGGACTCTTATGGCCTTTGGTGGTTAGAATGCAAGATGGTTCGATGCAATCGAGAAGAATTCAGCAGTCTCCTGCCAAAATATGCATACACTGACCCTCTGACCCAACAATTCCAATTTTAGAAATCTGCCTTCAAGGTACTTGGACGAAGGAGAAGCGCCGAGAAGGCAGAGTAGTGGGAGGACCCTAGGCTTGCCTTGTCCCTGGAACACAGCTAGGTAAACACCAAATCATTCCAAACACCCAAGAAGTCGATCTAAGGCCGACGGAGCAAGCTGCACAACTAGAGGGAGAGAAGGGGCCACATCATGGCAGGTAAGAAGTGCGGGGATGTGATTTGGGGGAGAAATAGATCACAGGTGCTGCAGAGAGGAGGAGGGAGATCAGGTCACAGAGGGAGGGAGAGAGAGAGAGAGAGAGAGAGAGGTTGGAGCACACAGGGGATCACACAAGGAAAACACTTTCCAAAGCCATTGACTGGGAAAACGAGAGGGGCCGATGATCGTGAGTTTTACAGCCAGCTCAGAGACTGAAGTTTCGGAGCAGCGCTCCTGTGGAGAAGGAGCTAGAAGCAGACAGCGTGATCTGAGGATCCCCTGGGACGCACCGAGACAGCTGGTTCCCCCTTCCTGGAGTGCATCTGGGAGAGGTGGCATTGCCTCTCCGGGGACAAAAGAGAGAGCAGGCGCCACTACCGTCCCCTGCCCCTCGGCGTAGGCAGAGAGACACCTGCTGAGTACTACCAGCCTCTTCGGTTGTCGCTGGCTCTTTGCTGTGCTTTACTCCGAACTCCACACCCCTGCGCTTCGGTGTGGCTGCACTTCTGGGACAAACTTGCCCCGCTCCCGCTGCCGCAAGACCTTCCCCCAGAGAACCAGTGTGGGTCTGCGCCACGCCAGGCCCTTAAAGTTTGAAGTTTTAAAACTCAGCCAGCCTGCCTAGGCCAGAACACAGGTGCACGGCACTGCTGGAGGGGGAGGGACGGGGGGGGCAGGAGGGGGACTGGGCAGATGGCCCCCACCCGGACAAGGTGAGGGAAGGGATCTGACCGACGCCTGGGACACGCTGAGGGAGATCGTTTGCTCTTCTGGGAGGGCTTTCCAGACAGCAGCAGGTGCGAACGCCCCCCTCTGGGGCTAAGGGAGGGGGCTGGCACTATGTGTTTCCCCTGCCCCTTAGCATAAACTGTAAGCAGCACAACACCAACAGTGGGGACCTAAACGGCTCACGCCAAGTCCGTCCCTCCTGCGCTCTGCAGGTGCTGCTTTTCGGGGGCAAGTGTGCCTGAGAAGCAGCATAGCGGGCCCATCCCCCAGATCGGCACAACAGCCCCCCCACCCGCCCCCAACCCACACACCATGCCCATCGACCATAGAGTGCTGCAAAGCTTCAGCTTTAGTGGAAATAGCAGCAGGTCTCTTTTAACAAGCAGACCAGAGCGCCTACAGTTAAAACTTATCACACTGTGGCCAAGCTCCAAACACCCGCTGCTGTAGGTAAGAAGAAACTCTTCAGAGGACTGACCCGAGGGAAAGAGCGGCCAAAACACAGCGGCAGAGTGAACGCAGGACACATCGGGGACACTTCCTGAAGCACCAGGCCCTGGACGGTATATGACCTCTTCTTTATAAAGCCATTACTCTCAGGAGCAGGGAATGTAACGGGCTCTCCTAACACAGAGAAGAAGACGGAGATGGAGACAAAGCGCCACGATGAAGGAGTTCATCCCAAAAGAAAGAATAAGAAAAGGTCGCAGCCAGGGATCTAATCAAAACAGATATAAATAACGTGGGGGGGGGGGGGTCCAGAACTTATGTTGTTTTTTATTTTTTACTTTTCTAAGAGATGGAGAGAGATCATGAGTCAGGGAGAGGGGTAGAGGGAGAGAGAGAGAGAGAGAGAGAGAGAGAGAGAGAGAATCTTAAGCACACTCCACGCTCAGTATGGAGCCCAACCTGGGGCTCAATCCCACCACCCTGGGATCATGACCTCGGTCAAAAAGAGTCAGACGCTCAACTGACTGAGCCACCCAGGCGCCCCTGATCTGCAACTTAAAGCAACAGTCATAAGGATACTAGCTGGGCTTGAGTAACGCAAGGGTGGCCCTCACTGCAGAGGTGAAAGACCTAAAAATTAGGCCTAAATGAAAAATGCTATAACCGAGATACAAGGCTGACTGGATGTAATGACCACAAGGACAGAAGAAGCAGAAATCTGAAGAAGTGCTATAAAAGATAAAATCATGGAAAATAATGAAGCGGAAATGAAGAGAGAAAGAAAATACTAGATCATAAGTGTAGGCTTACGAACTCAGTGACTCCATAAAACGTAATAACATTCATATCATAGGAGTCCCAGAGGAAGAAAAGGAGAGGAAAAAGGGAGCAGAAAGTTTATATGAAGAAATTATAGCTGAAAACTTCTCTACTCTGGGGAAGAAAACATCCATCAAAATCCGGGAGGCAAAGAGAGCTACCATCAAAATCGACAAAAGCAAACACCAAGACATATCATAGTAAAATTTGCAAACTTCAGAGATAAGGAGACAGTAAGGGGAAAGGAATCCCTCACCTGCAAAGGAAAACACATAAAATTAGCAGATCTCTCCACAGAAACTTGGCAGGCCAGAAGGGAGTGGCATGCTATATTCAGTGTGCTGAATGGGGAAAATGTGCAGCCAAGAACATTATCCAGCAAGGCTGGTCATTCAGAATAGAAGGAGAAATAAAGAGTTTCCCAGACAAACAAAAACTAAAGGAGTTCATGACCACTAAACAGCCCTGCAAGAACTATGAAAAGGGACTTTTTGAGTGGAAAAAAAGGACCAAAAGCAACAAAAACTAGAAAGGAACAGAGAAAATCTCTAGAAACAATGACAGAACAAGTAACAAAATGACACTAAATTCATAATTATTAATAATTACTCTGACTGTAAATGGACTAAATGATCCAATCGAAAAACATAGGGTATCAGAATGGATAAAAAAATAAACAACAAAAAAACAAGACCCACCTATATACTGCCTACAAGAGACTCATTTTAGACCTAAAAACACCTGCGGATTGAAAGTAAGGGCATAGAGAACCATCTATCATGATAACGGACATCAAAAGAAAGCTGGAGCAGCCATACTTCTAAAGACAAACTAGATTTTAAACCAGACTGTAACAAGAGATGATGAAGGGCACTATATCATCATAAAGGGGTCTATCCAACAAGAAGATCTAATAATTATAAATATGTATGTCCCCAACATGAAAGCACCCAAATACATAAAACAATTAATAACAAACAGAAAGGAACTCATGAATACGTTAATAGTAGGGGACTCTAACACCCCACTTAGATCAATGGACAGATCATCTAAGCAGAAAATCGACAAGGAAACAATGTCTTTGAATGACACACTGGACCAGATGGACTTAACAGGTATATTCAGAATATTTCATCCTAAAGCTGTAGAATATACATTCTTTTCAAGTGCACATGGGACATTCTCCATTCTCCACGTGAGAAGATCACATATGAGGTCACAAATCAGACTTTGACAAGTACAGAAAGACTGAGATCATATCACGCATATTTTCCCACCACAACACTATGAAACTTGAAGTCAACCATAAGAAAAAATGTGGAAATACATGGAGGTTAAAGAACATCCTACTAAAGAATGAATGGGTCATCCAGGAAATTAAAAATGACATGGAAATAACACTAGAACAGATCAATGAAACCAGGAGCTGGTTCTTTGAATGAATTAATAAAATTCATAACCCCCTAGCCAGACTTATCAAAAAGAAAAGAGAAAGGACCCAAATAAATAAAATTATGAATGAAAGAGGAGAGAAGACAGCTAACACCACAGGAATACAAATAATTACAAGAGAATATTATGAAAAATTAGTTACCAGCAAATTGGGCAATCTGGAAGAAATGGATAAATTCCTAAGAACATATAAACCACCAAAACTGAAACAGGAAGAAATAGAAAACTTGAACAAATCAATAACCAGCAAAAAAAAATGGAATCAAAAATCTCCCAACAAACAAAAGTTCAGGGCCAGATGGCTCCCCAGGGGAATTTACCAAACACTTAAAGGAGAGATAATACCTATACTTCTCAAGCTGTGCCAAAAAATAGAAATGGAAAGAAAACTTCCAAACTCATTCCACAACACCAGCATTACCTTCATTCCAAAAAACACACAAAAACCTCACTAAAACAGAGAATCACAGGCCAATATCCCTGATGAACATGGATGCAAAATTTCTCAACAAAATTCTAGCAAATTGAATCCAACAGTACATTAAAAGAATATTTCAGCATGGTCAAGTGGGATTTATACCTGGGTTGCAGGGCTGGTTCAGTATTCACAAATCAACCAATGTGATACCCCACGTTAATAAAAGAAAGGATAGGAACCATACGATCCTCTCAATAGATGCAGAAAATGCATTTGACAAAGTACAGCATCCTTTCTTGATAAGAACCCCCAAGAAAGTAGGGAGAGAGGGAACATACCTCAGCATCATAAAGGCCATATACAAAGGACTCAGAGCTAATATCATCCTCAATGGGGAAAAACTGAGAGCTTTCCTCTACGGTCAGGAGCAAGACAGGGATGTCCAGTCTCACCATTGTTATTTAACATAATACAGGAAATCCTAGTCTCAGCCATCAGACAATAAAAAGAAACAAATGGCATCCAAATCAGCAAGGAAAAAGTCAAACTTTCACTATTTGCAGATGACATGATACTCTCTGTAGAAAACCTGAAAGACTTCACCAAAAAATTGCTAGAACTGATACATGAATTAAGTAAGATATACAGGATATAAAATCACTATACAGAAATCTGTTGTATTTCTACACATCCATAATGAAGCAGCAGAAAGAGAAATTAAGGAATCGATCCCATTTACAACTGCACCAAAAACCATAAGATACCCTTGAATAAGCCTAACCAGCAAGGTAAAAGATCTGTACTCTGAAAACTATAGAACACTAATGAAAGAAATTGAAGGTGACACAAAGAAATGGAAAAACATTCCATGCTCATGAATCAGAAGAACAAATTTTGTTAAAATGTCGATACTACCCAAAGCAATCTGCACATTTAATGCAATCCCTATCAAAATACCACCCGCATTTTTCACAGAGCTAGAACAAACAATCCTAAAATTTGTCTGGAATCGCAAAAGACCTCAAATAACCAAAGCAATCTGGAAAAAGAAAAAGCTGGAGGCATCACGATTCTGGACTCCAAGTTATATTACAAAGCTGTGGTTATCAAGATAGTATCACAAAAACAGGCACATAGATCAATGGAACAGAATAGAAAACCCAGAAAGGGACCAACAACTATATGGTCAACTAATCTTTGACAAAGCAGGAAAGAATATCCAGCGGTAAAAAAGACAGTCTCTTCAACACACTGTGTGGGAAAACCAGACAGCAACATGCAGAAAATTAAACTAGACCACTTTCCTACACCACGTGTAAAAGTAAATTCAAGATGGGTAAAACCCTAAATGTGAGGCAGGAAACCATCAAAATCCTGGAGGAGAACATAGGTGGCAACCTCTTTGATCTTGGTGGCAGCAACTTCTTACTAGACATGTCTCCGGAGGCAAGGGAAACAAAAGCAAACATGAACCATTGGGACTTCATCAAGATAGAAAGCTTCTGCATGGCAAAGGAACCGATCAACATAACCAAAAGGCTACCTTCAGAATGGCAGAAGATGTTTGCAAATGACATATCTGATAAAGGATTAGTATCCAAAATCTATAAAGAACTTGTCAAACTCAACACCCAAAAAACAAATAATCGAGTTAAGAAATGGGACAGAAGACATGAATACACATTTTTTCCAGAGAAGACATCCAGATGGCTAACAGACAAATGAAGAGATACTCAACTCCACTCATCATCGGGGAAATACAAATCAAAACCCTGATGAGATACCACCTCACACCTGACAGAATGGCTAAAATTAACAACACAGGAAACAATAAATGTTGGCAAGGATGTGGAGAAAGGGGAACCCTCTTACACTGTTGGTGGGAATGCAAACTGGTGCAGCCACTCAGGAGAACAGTATGGAGGTTCCTCAAAAAGTTAAAAATAGACCTGTCCTAGGATCCAGCAATTGCACTGTTAGTATTTATCCAAAAGGTACAAAAATAGATTCAAAGGGACACATGCACCCCAGCATTATCAACGACAGCCAAATTATGGAAAGAGCCCAAATGTCCGTTCGCTGATGAATGGATCAAGAAGTGATGAATGGTATACAACAGAATATTACTCAGCCATTAAAAAGATGAAATCTTGCCATTTGCAATGATGTGTCTTAACAATAGAGAACAAACTGAGGGGTGCTGGAGGGGAGATGGGTGGGGGGATGGGCTAGATGGGTGATGGGCATGAAGGAGGGCGCCTGTTGTGATGAGCACTGAGTGTTGTAGGCAAGTGATGAATCGCTAAATTCTATTCCTGAAACGAATACTGCAGTATATGTTAACTAAATGGCATTTAATAAACTCTTGCCACGAACGAAAGATACTTGTACCAAAATATGAGAAGATACAGGTACTACATTTTTTGTTGTTATGGTTAGAAGACTATTTGTAAAATACCGGGAACAATCCCAATATCCACCCTGAGAGAACTGCGCAAAGATATGGTATGTTAACCCAATAGAGCGCCATCGAATAGTCACAGGATGAAGTATTCGTCAAGGGTACGAGGAAGACTGCTATGGACTAGTCTCCAACATGCACTGCTGAATGGAAAGGCAAGTTGCACTGCAGTGTGGAGGGTGTGTTTCTTTATATCTAAGAAATGGAATACCTTCTGAACTGGGCTTTCTTTTATATTTTTTAAGTTTATTCATTTATTTTTAAATTTTTTTTTAATGTTTATTATTTATGTTTGAGAGAGAGAGACAGAGTGTGAGCAGGGGAGGGGGCAGAGAGAGAGGGAGACACAGAATCGGAAGCAGGCTCCAGGCTCCGAGCTGTCAGCACGGAGCCGGACGTGGGCCTCGAACTCACGAACCACAAGATCATGACCTGAGCCAAAGTTGGAAGCTTAACCGACTGAGCCACCCAGGAGCCCGTCTGGCTTGTGTTTTTGAAAAATCAATTTTTAAAAGCTAATAAAAATTGTTCCTCGTTTGGAAGGATAGAAAGGAGTTATTGAATCAAAGGTGCAACTTAGGCTTCCTACGCCGTCCCTCGTTTGGTGTTTTTGACTTTGGAACAATGTAAATGTAAATTAAAAACTTAAATCGAAATGAGGGGGGAAAAATCCCTAAAAATTGAAAACAAAAATAAATGATCTTAATTGTATATCAAATTAGTGGCTTAAGGACACAGGGAAAAATTACATAATGTGACTTTAAAACACAGTGTTTGACTAATACAGTTGTAGCAGGACATATTCTAAGAACAACAATGAAAATAAAACTGCAAAGACATCCTAAACTGTGTTCATTATTCCCACTGTTAGTAGTAAGAAAGCATCCAGGCTCCTTTCTTTCCACCAGGCTTAAGATGTTGGCTTTTATTTTGGCCTGGAGCCTCTCTTCTTCAGTGTCCTTGGCTGGACCTGGGATATAGGGCCACACTCTGGCTTTAAGGACGCTGAAGACAATAAAGAGCAATATTCTCACAATTATCGCAACGAACCATTACATGGGGCTAGGCATTCATCTGTTCTTTCCCACACACAAAAAAATGAGGGTCTCTTAGCAAGGAAGAAGGAGAGAATGCACTGGAGAGAAGTAATTTAAAGCACTGGGCACAGAGGGTAAGAGTAAGGGGAAGACCTCAGATGAATGCTTTCTGAGGGCATGGAGGAGGCCATCTTGGGGGGCACCACAAGGGGAAAACAAACTTGTAGAGCATTTATGGGCCAGTTGACCAAATGACAGATTTGCTAATCTCTTTAAAAAAAAAAATGTTTATTTAATTTTGAGAAAGAGGGAGGAGGGGCAGAGAGAGAGAGAGAATCCCAAGCAGGCTCTGAGCTATCAGTACAGAGTCCCACACGGGGCTCGATCCCAGGAACTGTGAGATCATGACCTGAGCAGAAATCAAGATTCCGATGCTTAACTAAGCCACCCAGGCGCCCCAAATCGCTACCACTCTTATGAGTTGGATTATTTTTCTCTTAAGCATTCTCTGAAGCTTCTTGAGTGTCCTCTGCGTGTGTATATGTGTGCGTGCATGCATATGTGTGTGTCCAACTGACAAGAGAGGTTAAGTATCTTGACTAAGAGCATACAGCTAGTAAGTGGAAGAATCTGGAATCGCACTCACACAGCGATGGAGACAGGCTCTTAATTACTCCTCTAGAGACTGGTTTTACTGGATCCAAGATAAGGGCCATAATACCTGGGATTCATTTTGTAACAGCAGCTAACATCTAACAGCCAAGCGCTGTGCTAAGTGCTTTATATAGATGATCTCTCTTAATCCTAGAGAAAACTCAACTATTACCTCGTGATTCCAGACGGGAACATAGAGATTCCAATAGCCTGAATAATTTGTCCAACTTCTTTTTTATTTATTTTTGGGACAGAGAGAGACAGAGCATGAACGGGGGAGGGGCAGAGAGAGAGGGAGACACAGAATCGGAAACAGGCTCCAGGCTCTGAGCCATCAGCCCAGAGCCTGACGCGGGGCTCGAACTCACAGACCGCGAGATCATGACCTGGCTAAAGTCGGACGCTTAACCGACTGCGCCACCCAGGCGCCCCTGTCCAACTTCTTAGCTTTACTAAGCAACAGAGCTGTTTGGAATGTATGCCTAAATTCTCTCTGCCCCCCTGTCTCCTCTTACCTGCCTTGGGAAATTGTCTCTTCTTGGAAAGAAGGTTTTTTTTTTTTTTAAAAAAAAGCCTTATTTCTGAGACATCCTTTTCAGATATTAAATTTACATTGGGTGATTGTAGGGTTGTTTGTTTGTTGTTGTTTTTTTTTTTTGCCTCATTAAGCGCACAAAGAGCTTAATAAAATATTTTAAAATATAAATTCCTTTTAGTAGGTAACATGCAGGTGAAAGGAAACCTTCTTAAAGAAATATGAATGAATATTGAGGGTTAAGAATTCTGAATCCCAGAATTGGTAGTCTAGATCACGATGCACTTAAGCAAGAAGTCAAGAAGTTGTATTTCAAGGAAAACAACCTATTGTTGGCACAAGCGTGAAGGTATACTAGCTGCAGGACAGGGGCCAAGACGGAGGCCAAGAAGTCTACAGGGCATGTTAGGATCTGAGAGTCTGAAGTGGGAGACCATAGAACTTTCCAAGGTCAGCTGTTATAGTAGCCAAGAAGATACATGGGAGTAGCTTCCACTACTGAAAACAAGAAGACTTTTCTGCAAAAAGCAACTTTGGTCGCCTAGCTTGACAGTCACATGCTATCCCACAATGTGTTTTCTTTTTTTAAAGCACTGTCTGGACTTAAACCAGCGTCACTTTTGGCAGTAGTGAGTCTAAAGAAATACAGCTGATCCTTAAATAATACATGTTGAAACTTGCACGGGTTATACCCAGATTTTTTTACAGTGTAGTACAGTTCAAGAAATGTATTTTCTCTTCCTTCTGATTCTCTTAATAACATTTTCTTTCCTTTAGCTTACTTTATTGTAAGACTACAGTATATACTACATATGATACATAAAATATGTGTTGATCAATTGTTTCTGTTCTTGGCAAAGCAACTGGTCAGCAGTAGGCTATTAGTTAAGTTTGGGGGGGGGGTCAAAAGGTATACTTAGGTTTTTGACTCTACAAGATGTTGGTGCCCCTGACCTGCTCGTTGTTCAAAGGTCAATTGTAATTCTCTGGCTTCAGGAGATCCTGATCTCGGGGCTCCGTTTCATTAGCATCATCTTCTGAGGACTGTCCTGTCCACACAAAGCTACCGACAGCTACTAACTAATGTTACCAGAAGCAAATGTTCCAGAGCAAATATGTCATCAAGATAATGTCCGTATATTAAGAATAAACACATTTTGTAAATAGGTAAAGCCACCTGAAATTTTTTAAAAGTTTATTTATGAGAAATGCATAAATATCCCAATAAGTATGAAGGGAAGCCTCACTAAAGTCCAGTCAGGAGGCTGGAAGGTAAAACCCTACCACTCAATGTCAGTTACAGGAAGAACTGTCAATTGCAGACTCCAACAGAAGAATGGTCAACAAGAAAGAATCTTCAATTACAGGTCCCAACAGAAAAAGATACACATTGCATCTTTTATAAGAAATCAACTACCCCTGCAATTCAGTCAATGAGCAAGTCACCACCCTCAACTCTTGCTTTTTTCCAATGGACTTTTATTCAAAACAACCCCTCCCAACTTCCTCCTTCTTCTCCATAAACGAACATTCTTCTTTGTTGGTTGGACTTGCCTGTGGTTTTGCTGTGGCTTCCATGTCTTGAATTGTAATTCTCTGCTAATCCTGAATAAACCCGTTTTTCTGAATAATTGGCTGTTTTATTTTTTTTTATTTTTCTAATGTTTATTTAATTTTGAGAGAGAAAGAGAGAGGGAGAGCGAGCGTGAGCAGGGGAGGGGCAGAGAGAGAGGGAGACACAGAATCCGAAGCAGGCTCCAGGCTCTGAGCTGTCAGCACAGAGCCTGATTTGGGGTTCGAACTTGTGAACCGTAAGATTGTGACCTGAGCCGAAGTCGCATTCTTAACCTACTGAGCCACCCAGGCACCCTTGGCTGTTTTACTTTTGAAGTTAACAAGTAAAAAGTGCATGTCTCTCAGCCATGAGGAAGACAAAACCATTCTCCATATAGATTATGTGCTCATCAGGTGTCTTATGTTAGGCATGATTATCCTCCCATCATTTTAATTTTGTGTTTATTAATCTTATGGTTAGTATTGCAGGCTCCAGAACAAAAAGAAAAAGGCCCTGAACTTTTTGCATTATTTAAGAATTCAAAGGTTTTCTTAATTTTATTTATTTATTTTTAAGTTTATTTATTTATTTTGAAAGAGAGACAGAGAAAGTCAGCAGAGGAGGGGTAGAGAGAGAGGGTGAGAGAAAATCCCAAGCAGGCTCCACACAGTCAGCACAGAGCCTGATGCGGGGCTCAAACCCACAAACTGTGAGATCACGACTTGAGCCGACACCAAGAGTCGGTCAGATGTCTAAGCCACTAAGCCACCCACCCAGACCTGTCACCCTCACCTGGCCTTTTTCTTGCTTTACCACTTCGTCTCACAGCCCTGGGATGTCATGTCTCTTTCATGGAGTTCTGGTTTTGGAGATCGACACTTAGTAAGCCTCTCACAGTATCTTCCAATATTGAGGTGAATGAAGTATTTAGATTCCTCAAAGTGTTACCGAAGGTTAGATGGAAAAGGAACGAAGCCCTGGTCCTTTCCGCTGCCACAGTAAAGAATTCCAGGACAGGGAAAGGAAAGTACAGCTGAGCAACGTGTTATTAAAAGGACACTCCAAGGGAGGAGCAGGCCAAGTGAGGAGAGACAAAGGCCCTAGAAACTCTAGGGTGTGGGCTTCTATCAGTTTCGCTTTTCCCCTGGCTTCTAGGGTTGCAACATATGAGTGACAGCCTTGGATTATATAATAATTAGCCAACAGTCCGTGTCCTTTCCCAAGATGTATTTAAAATACCTGCATGGGGTAGGAAATCGCAACATTTTGTCTGTTCTAGGGACATAGGTCAGGTCTGCATAAACACAACAAGCATATCAAACTTAACTCTCCCTGGGCCGGGATGTTGTGCCCACAGACCCGCTGCCAGACGGGTGCAACGGGTGGTCCCCGAGCGGTCCTGGGTTGGGACTGTCCATCCTCCTGTCGCTCACGCCCAGCTTCCTGCCTAACGTTAGAAAGCGGTTGTACGTCGAAAAATTGCAAAACCAGGTGCACAAAGTCGTAACTGACTTTGGTAAAGGTTACAGTTAGATCCTGCCCATCTTCAGTTACAACCCCGTTAAAGCAGCTTGCTGGGAAGTACAGGTCACCCCACCCCCACTGTCCGAACCTAAAGCATTCCCACGAAACCTTTCGTAAGCCAAAATAGCCATAAAGGGAAGAAGCAGTTGTCATGAACTTCCATGGAAAATTCTTTTGAGTGCTCCCAGACGCAAAACAATAAGCCCTCTTAGGCTTTTCTGATACCTTAGGACACATCTTGCTAACAGATGAACAAAAGAAATCGAGATAAAGCACCGATGCTCATAGACACAGTCCAGAGCTCTGGCGGCTGGACTCTGAGATGCCGCGTGTGGTTCCTGGGGAAGGAGCTTGGCGGAGCCAGTCTCCCTGCTCGGGTGCACGCTGCCTCCACAAAGGCCTGACAGGTGCCAAACGATGCCAAAGACTAATCTCGCTTTTCACTTTTTTTCTTTTTTTTTTTTTTTTTCATAAAAACAAAAGCCCTCTTTGGATTCCCTTGGTTAGAGAAAACAGATAATGATGTCATAAATCTTTGGAAAAGTGGGGGCACACCCACCATGAGACTCAACCCGTTAGCTGGACCCACAGGGGTGAGGCAAGCTCTCTCCTTCTTACCCATGTCATGTCGATTTCCCATTCTCTCTCTCCCCCAGTTTTGCTTTTCTTTCCATTGTCCCTGCGATCTGTATAAATGTAAGGAAAACGTGGTGTGCGTGTAAGCCGACATGTTTGAAATACACCCCTGGCAACCGTCTCCTTGGTATGTGGGCAACCAAGAAAATGCAGGTCGAAGGAAGCAACGTCTTGCATTGGGGTCAAGCTTTCTTACCCCCAGACCTTTCAGGCTGGCCTCGGACCCAGACAGCTACAGGGAGGAGGGAGAGGCTCACGTGGCCTTCATTCTCTGACCACTCTCCCGGTGAACAGCGAAAAACAAGCTGTGACCCACAGAAGACTTCATATGGTGATGTCCTCATCTGGCACTCCCGCCCTCTGGATGGCGCAGAAGCCCGAATTCTGGCTTTTTCTCTCCTGGGGCGCTTTTGTGAGTTCTCCGAAGCCTTCTCTCCCCACTCTCCTGCTGGACACCAAGTTCATTTCCCTGGGTATTCCCTGCTGTGGGTGACGTGCTCTCCAGCCCGCCTTGGAAGCTGCGTCTGCCCGAGGCCTCCCCGTCACGGTCACCTTGGCGTGGCCAGCGGGGTGGTCCTCACAGCCAGGATCACCTCAAGAGAGCCCTGGCCCGGCTACTTTCTGGGCAGCTACTTTGTCTAGGACAGAAAACCCAAGTCTTTGTCTTGCCAGACTCTCTGAGCCCAGGCCGCTCCATGCAGGAAAATCTCTTAACCTTAAAACCTGGGGCACGTGGATTTTTTTTTTCCTCTAAACACTTCCCTCCAAACCCCTGTCATTCTGAGCCAGAGATGGGAGGTGGTCAAGATGAGCACCGCATTCAGCAACTAGCGTTAAATGGATCCTCACGCATCTTTCTCCTCCTATCATGCTCCTGGTCTACGTGACGGTGAAAGGGAGGCATTGACCCGGATCCCGACAGTAGTTCGGGAAAGACGAGCTGGCGAGCGCCTCTCTTGAGGACGTATATAGTCTCTTCGTTGCTCTCAGCGTTTGAATTTCGGTGAAAACTGCAAGACAGTGAAAAAACTTACATCTAGCATCCTGTTGCATAGGCTTGAGGCAATTGGGCACCTCCCTCCCTTCCCCCCCACACCCCCCCAGGCACAGGGCACCATGGAATCAATCAGCAACCGTATCTGTCCAGGTCTGTGCCAGGCAGCGAGGAAGTTATAAAGAAAAACTGGATTATAAGCCTTTGAGAACTAATCGTCCCAATAAATAGAACTAATGGCGTTCATTCAAAACACAACACATCGAGTCAATAGCAGTCCTGTGCCAGCTGGCACAGCTCCATTAGGCTAGCCAGACCAGGCATGTGAAAAACTGGGGTGGGGAACATGCCTCAGAAGCCACAGAGCCTTAGTAAGGGAGGAGGCACAAGCAGGGGGAGCAGGGGCTAGCCTTAGCCTGTCCTTCCCTGCAGGATAACCTGGAATGTCCAAATACAGGATGCCTCCCGACCTCAGCCACTCCAGGGGGGCCAAAGGGTCACAGAGTTCCTCATCCTCCGGGAAGGGCCTTCCTCAGCCAGAGACAGCCTGGGAAAGCCAATGTGCACCCAGCATCTGAGGAAAGCGGATGGAAGAGAAAAGCATAGCCTTCGCAGTGTGTGGGAAGCGCAAGCCAAGAACGGGAATTTGAGGGAAACGATCATTTGGTTGCTGGACTGTGTTTCTTCAAGCACAAGAGACGAGATCACGTTAGTAGAGTACTGGGAATATCGTGCAGAAATAGTGGGGAAGACAGGGCAGAGCTAAGCTGAACAGGAAAGGTTAGGAGCGCAAAAGAAATTCAGAGCCTGAGCTGTTGACAGGGTGCTCGGCGGGAAGAGGGCCGACTGCACAGGGCTCACTCAGAGCAGGGCTGAGATCTGGCAAGGCCAAGAAGGGCAGGAGGATGCACAGCAGAGGGGAAAACAGCTTCCAAAACAGACAGAAACACCCGTAGTTATAAAGCACACACCGCCGTTAAGGGGAAGCAAAGGATTTGCTTTCCCTCTGCATCTTTGTTCCCTCTGCAGTCCCTGCCTCAAGAGCCCCGTCCTGGACCTCGCAAGCTTTCGCCAAAATCTGCCCTACAGTTAGGATGCAAGCAGAGCACCCTTCCAGATTCTTTAGTGTGCATTTGTCTCCTCCTTCTACTTGGCTGGAGCCTTGCTGTGATTGATGGAGACACGTGACTTCACTTGTAAGCGTTGCCCTAGTTTTTCTTATCCAGGTCAGCCTTTGAAGGACCTTAGGTCACAAATCCAGCCAGACAGGGAACTTTATTCACCCTCAGGATTCACATGCGTTGGCTGCGTGCGCCTTGGAAAGAAATATCCGTGCGTCCCCTCCCTGGCCATCTGCATTCTGGTTTGTGTAGCAGAAGGGCTGATTTTTCTCCCTCGTAATTTCATAGTTGTTTCTACCTGCACAAGTCAGTGGGGACAACAAGCTTGGCGATCATGCTAGACAGGAACTGAAGATGTTTCTTATCCTCTTAAGACATTACATCAAGACAATTTTGTTGGAACAGGCAGTTACAGTATGACTGTGGCAGAAACGCAGGTGTAAGCTCCACCCCCCGCCCTATTTGGTCTCCAAGCAGTTACATTAATATCACATACAGGATCCGGTTTTTTTACTTGATTTGTTTGTCCTTCCTCCCTTCTAAAACCTCAGTTAAAAAAATTTTTTGTAATGCTTATTTTTGGGAAAGACAGAGTGCAAGCGGGGGAAGGGGAAAGAGCGAGGGAGACACAGAATCTGAAGCAGGCTCCAGGCTCTGAGCTGTCAGCACAGACCCCCAACACCGGGCTGGAACCCAGGAACCCTGAGATCATGACCTGAGCCGAAGTCAGATGCTTAACCGACTGAGCGCCCAGGCGCCCCTAAAAAAATCAGTTTTTTGAGGTATTATGTATATTTGATAAAATTTGCCAAGTTCAAGTATTCAATCTGCTGAATTTTGACAAATGTGTAGAGTCGGGGAACCACTCCCACAGTAATAGTATGGAACACTTCTATCACCTTAGATGTTCCCGCAGGGGTTTCTTGCAGCCAACCCCCTCCTCCGAGCCCTGTCCCTGGCCATACTTGGTCCCTTTCTTAAATATGAAGAGGGGTGTGAGTGGCCTAAAAAGTTCATGGTCACATAAATATCACCTGAGGCCTTTGTTCTTAATCTGCAGTAAATGCAATTTGCCGGTCATTTCCTAACTGTCATGCTGAAGAATCAAGAATCGTTAAAATCCATCTTTTGCCACTTATTTGGAGCTGAACTCATCGTCTTTGTTGACTTGCTCCGTGGACAGCATAGAGAAAGTTTGCTCCGTGTTTCCAAAGAGAAGGCACTGTAATTGACATCTGTCTGGGGCTGAAAAGAGAGCAGTCTGAGCTTAAAGACAAAGAGATGCACCGTTGAAATTCAGTGCAGACAACTCTATCTCCTACCTCTCCTCCTATTATCTTTTGGTTGGATTTTAGTAAGATTTTGTGTCTGGGACGTTGTCACCCTTATTCCATTACCCTACGGGAATAAGAAGAGATGGGAAGTAATGAACAAAGCGAAGCAAGGAATGTGGGGAAGGGGCAATGGTGGTGCAAATGCAGTGGAGTGAACAAAATGCATCAGAAGTCATTTTGGGGGCATGCATCAAGTGTTTTGGGTTCTGGGATACCAACCCTGAATAAGCTGTGGGGTCTTGCCCACCAGTAGCTCGCAGTTCGGTAGGGGAGGCAGCCATGTCATCAGGCAGTGATGAGATTACTGGATCATGCGATGACAGAGGCTGTGCTGTTGGTTACTGGAACGCGTACAAAGAGCCTGGCGTCCATTCTTACATCAGGAAAGCCTCCTGGAGACTGTGATATGCAGGCTTGGAAAGCATGAAGAGCTATAAAACCTGAGAATTTGTTTCTTGGGATTGTTCATGGTCCTAAGTGATTCATAAAATAGAAATCGGAGACTTCTTAAAATGAAGTGGTATCACGCAGAAGCATGGAAGAAGTGAGAAACATCAAAAATGCAATCCGAATCAGGTTATATGCAAACCTAGGTGATTCAATGAATTCATAGAGAGAAAGGGAGGGAGCGAGGAACAGGGAGAGAGAGAGAGAGAAGAGAGAGAGAGAACATGCTACGCCACGGAGCACACACTGTGGCAGAGCCTGAAAATGTGGGCTCTGCATTTGGGGGGCTAAGCGTCTTGCTGCCTTCCCAAGAAGGATTGTGTTGCCCACATATGGGCATTGTGTGGAAATCAAGCAGAATGGGAAATGGAAAACCGGGGTTCTGATCTGGCTTAGCTCTGGGGTAACTCAACTTACCTACCAGATCAAGGGATGGAGCAAAATTATCTATTGTTTTAACCTCTAGAGTTCTCTAATTTGATGTTTACCTGGCAGGTATTTGTAACTTTGTAGTGAGGTATAAGGATGGCAAGATGTTACTTGAGGCAGTAATACACAGGCGATGATGGCTCTATCTGCCCATGGCTCTCTGCCAAGGAATGCAACATCAGGCTATTCTTCAAGTGGCTATGGCTTTTGCCATGTGTATGGATGTTCAATGAGAATAACCCTGCTTACCCTGGCTGACTACGGTAACTAGTCAGTTACCTAGACCAGAGCCGAAGACACCCAGGAGGATATAGTGAGAAGTACGGCATGCCAAGTAACTACCAGTAGGGGTGACCCAATCAGAGCTTTCCTTGCTGGTGTAAACAGGATGCACAGAAAAAACGTGGGTCACTGGAACTGCTGTTGTATTCTACATGACTATGAGTCCATCGTGAAGCACCTCATGATCTGCTATTATAGTTTTAGAAGCACTGAGACACAGAATGAATCTAAATTTCTGAGTATGTTGCTGGTGTTTCCCATTACTACAGATCTCTTTACATAAACCCATCTAGAGCAATCGGATTTGCTACCTATGGAAGTCCCAAGGACAAGCAGGAAGCTCTCTCTGTCTAAGGGAGGCTCCTGGGTGAAGACAGATGAGTAAGAGATTTCGTTCTGCTAAAAGACTAGGTGCTTCTGGAAGGCACTTTGTAGCATCATATAGTATTAGTAAGCAGATGCTGCAGAAAAAAAGGCATTCTCTATTTGCTTTGAGACAAACTAAGATGAAGAAATAAATTGGCAAAATTGGCTTTATGGTTAAATTGATAATGTGGGAATATTGGCTGAGATTTCACCTGACTTGCAGCTAACCAGTTAGCCTGCCAGTTTCATGGATGCTGGCAGAAGACACGAGACTCCTGGCTCAGAGACAAAGCAATTGTGGCATTCAGACTCAGCATTTGCACTTGTTTCTCAAGCCTCACTTCCAACAGAGTGGCACTCAGAGGGTCCAGAGGAGGGTAACTTTGAGCTCAGGGACCTTGAGGCTTTTATAATTGGCCGCAAGGCTGCCTGCCCTTATCTTTATTTTAATGTGTAGGAAACAAAGTTGTCCTTTTCTCTGGAGGAAGATAATTCTCTTTCAAGGCTGTTTGCTGTACAAACATCCTTGAAAGGATAGCGTTCTTGAAAATGGAGTCAGTGCCTCTGCTGGAAAGGCAAGCAGAAACAGAGACTTAGAGATAACTGGCTCCAAACAGTCACCCTTTAGTAGAACCATGAAATCAATGTAGAGGGTTTACACACATAAAAGAATGTTTCATGTAGTAGGGTAAGCATTGTTTAGGGAAACTTTTCCTTTGTTATATCTACGTGTAAAAAATTTTTTCCCCTTTTTTCTTTGGCAATAACTTTGAGACACATTGGCTATGATATTATTAAATACATTGAGTTCTTACATTCCGGGTGACATCACTTGGCTTGCATTATACCCAAAACAGTGCAATAGCAACATGTATTATGTTGGGGTTTTTCTAATATAAATCATAGATACAATGCCATAGACTCCATATTATAATCATGATTGATACACACATTCAAATGCTATTTTGGAGACTAGAAAATTTTAGATACTATATCATGAGGGTTTTTTGGACTGATTAAGAAGGTAAATTTTACCTCAGGTTTCGGGTAGATAGTGGGCAAAATGTGTTTTATGAGTTTGGACCACTTACAGAACAAAACACAGTGTGGGGAAATTTACATTACTAACCGAATTGATGCTTTGCCAAGCATTGGATTTAATAAAGAGCACACACATAAGTTAACAAATATGTGACATCTTAACAGCTCCAAAGCAAATATTTATTTCATCTGACTTGTATGCCTATGAAACAAATGTTCTGGACAGAGAAAATGAATGTTGGGTCCTTCATGTATTTGTTAAATTCAAGATTTTTAAAAACACTTTACACAAAGGACAAAATTGCATTAAAAGTAGTTCTTAAAAGTCCAGTTTCCATCTGAGTAGATATTTATGATATCTCTGCTTGGATATACAGAGATCTGAGTTCACATATGCAAAAGGTCAGAGGATAGAAAGATCTGCAAAACACCTACCTGCCTTCATGTTGGCTATATGGATTAGAGTAATTACAATATCAAAGAGTAGAAATTATACTCAGTTTTCTATACCTACCACATTGCTTCTGTTTAAAATAAGTATGCACTGTTATTATTGCTAAGGTCAGAGTCATAGTAGAAGGTTTTAGTGCTACCATATTATTTTATATCAATTGTTAACATATTACTTTATATTAATTGAAAAACTTACCCATTTAAATTGAGTATTTCAAAATCTTTGGGAAAATCGATTTTAAGAATGGATGCAGATCATGTTTTAGAAATACATGAAGTCTTAACATGTGAAAGCCGTTGTCCCAAGAACTGTATGATCTGCTAAAGAGAGAACTTTAGCAGCAGAACCAAGTACCATTTCACCGGATCTATTAAAAAAAATAGAATTATTGTTTTTATAGGCTCACTTAAAGGAGGAATATAAAAATAATATTTTTCTTGGAATATTGTAAACATGAAGAGGTGCTATGAGTTCATTGTTTTTTCTTGCTTTCTCAGAAAAGTAGTAACGCCACTTTTCCATGGGGTTCAACTAGCTGGAATGTTTGATTAGTTTAACTGTCCGCCTGAAATGCTCTTTCAGGAGAAAAACAATACAAGAAAACTAACTGGCAGAGCTTTCACCACACACACCCACACACACACACACCCACACGCACACACACAATTTCTCCAAGATAAATTTTGGGGTTAGGAGCCATTCAGGCAAATCAAAACATGCCATCATTTAAGATGTTAATAATGTTCTATAAATGGGTGTTATTTATTTCATACATAATGGAAAGCATAAGGAAAGGTGGTATTTGCAGGAAGGCAGTAACATTCAGACTTCTAGGAGAGGTCCTTTGTCTGATGTAATCAAGACAGGAGTGGGTTGTAGACGCAAATCTATAAATATATAATAACTTGTCTCTCTTTTAATGTACGGTGAGTTTTCTTTGAGCATATTCATTAGCTGCACTTTCAACCACATGAGTAATGCATAATCTAAGACGACCAGCTTGCTTTCTTTAAAGCCAAGCAATCTGATTTCAGTACCTGTTTGAGCTTTGACGATTCTTTTTCGTCACAGTCGGGGACAGTTTTTGCCCCAACCACCGAAATTGGTGGTAATTTTTGTTTTTAGTGACTCACCTGGATCCAGTCATTCAGCTTTCAGCTTTATATATATACTCATATTTGATTGTTTTACATGATATTTCACTTGTATTTGTAATAATAACCATGATGGCAAAATGGGGTTGAAATAAAACTAACACTAAAGAGTATAGAAAGTTCTAGTAGTGGGAGTGAAAGTGCGCAGTCCCCCAAAAGGTGGCATTTATTAGGTGTAAACATGCTGATGGTGGAAAGCAGGGTCTGCCAAGCCAGTTAAGTGGAAAGTGGTTAAAGAAGTTTCTCCTGTGTGTCAATTCTTGTTGCTACTAGTATTTTTACAGAATAAGGCACTCCTCATCTTCAACACCTAGAAAAAAAAGGTTATTTTTGAAAGTCCAGTTTGCCTCAGTTCACAAACCTATTATTATTTTAATTGATTGATTAATTTTATTTTAGAGAGTCAGAGCATACAGGCGGGGAGAGGGGCGGAGGGAGATAGAGAATTCCAAGTAGGCTCCACCCTCGGCAAAGAGCCCAGTGGGCGGGGGGCAGCGCTCCATCCCACCACCAACCCACCCTGGGATGGGACCATGACCTGAGCAGAAATCAAGAGTTGGATGCTCAGCCAATGAGTCACCCAGGCACCCCCACACACCTATTATTTTCCATTTACTTTTATGTAATTTTCATTGGTATGTATTTATTCTTTAGAGCCTCTAACATGTTACTGAAAAAGCAAGTTTCTTGCAATCAAATTCCTATGAAGGTTCTAAGACAACATCACTGTCCCACATGTAATTAAGTTTCATCTTCATCACAAAGGTTCTCTTAATGATTACATGTTATATTTTATGAATATCTATTACGTATTACCTATCGTGTCACCTGGGTACTAGAACCCTTCTTGGAACCATGACGTTTGAACTCACTCATTGTTTTCAGGGCAACTTCTCCTTCAATTCTTTAATCTCTTTCCCGAAGTATAGATGCTCCAGAGCTTTAAGGATCCCTCTGGGTGTCTCATTCGTGCTTTGTATACTGCCACAGTGAATGGGGCCCGTTAGTCCTTTCCAATACCCTTGGAAAATATTATTCAATTTATTTTTACAAACCTCGTCTATACTTTCCCCCCATGCTTTTAATATTTTCATAGCTACTCCCCAACTCCTATCTTTCGGTGATTTCAGAGTGTAGTTTGAGGTGGTTCTGTTGAACTTAAGCCTTTCTACTTCAACCCCGATCTTTATATTTACCTCTGGATTTGGTAGCCATAACTGCCCTGTGCCCTTCACTTTCAGCTTTCTTTTCAAAGCAGCTTTGCTTAATTGTGAATTTGTTCCCAAAAGCTGAGGAGAACAGTGCCAGATTCTTAAGATCTGGTGCTGTAAACACTTCAGAGACTGGTCCTTCCTTGATTTGTATTTGTACTTGATTTCGTGCTGTGATTATTTTTGAGCTAGTTACAGATTGCTGGCAGGGAAACCGCGCAATCAATAGTCTTTGTTTATTGCATCTATATAACCATATGCAAATTCTACAGATGTCCTGAACTCTGAGGAAGTGGTGAAGGTCAGCCTGTCTCTGCTGACTTGCCTAACAAAGGATGTTCAGAATCCATTCTGTATACTTGCAGTATTTAAGGTCATTAGCGTTGATTCAAGCCCATTTACAACCAATGACTTTTTGGCTATGAACTGTGAAACAGGCTGCATTTTAAGTTGATTTTATAGAAATATCCTAACACTTGAGAACGATACTGCACATCTTAATGTTCACTAGTGACATGGAAAATAAACTTACTCATGCTTATAATAATATTACAATTTAGTTAAGTACAGTATTCAGTATTCCTGCTAACGTATCCAAGGCAAATTATTTCAGGTAAAGGCTTCTGGAAGCCTTTGGAGGGCCTATATTGGCTCGAAGATTACATATTCCGGATTGACTGCCCATCCTGTGACCACCTTTATATCAAGTAGGCTTTCTCAGTTCCTCGTCCATCTCAACCTCTGGGAGGAAGGTGTGTGTCAAGTGAAAGAGCGTTTCTTTCATTATGAAAGCCCAGAACCAAGGCATATTTTTCAGCTGCGTAGAGGGTGGTTTATTCTGGCAGATGGAGGAACAGGGAAAAACCTATATAAACCTACGGATGCAAACGCATAAGCAAGCGTTTGGATCACCACAGAGAGACCAACAGAATAAAGAGCCAAGTAAAATTCCCCAGTGTGGGAGAGGTCCCGGCCGACCGACCTCTCCCAACGCGGAGACGCGATTTAAAGATACAGGCTCCGTCTACACAAGCGCTGGAGGAAACACACACACACACACACACACACACACACACACACACACACACACCAAGAAAACATACAGCTCTGTCTGAAAATGGCTTGTCACAGCCTCCGTTCGTCAATAATCTGAGAGTGACGGGAAGTCTAGCCTGTAAAACAAGCGGCAGACTTTATGTCAACCATGCGTCGTCGTTCAAAGAGAGATTTAGTTTCAATCTGCACAAGGCACTCAGCACCTTCCCTGCGTGGAAAAGAGCTCCGTCACACCCGAGACCGACTTGAAAAGCCAGCCACCGCTCCAGCCCCGCGCCACGCGGTGGGGCCTCCCAGGGCTCCCGGAGCCCCGCAGCCCGCCGCCCCGCCCCCAGGATCAGCCCGCCCCGGGGGCGGGGAGGACGTGGCCCCGCCCCCGCCCCGCCCCCTCGCGTAACCCGGATACACACCCACGCTCCCCTTTCACCTCCCAGCCGTTGGCTAACGTGGAAGCGCGTCCCACTGGCCGGCTGAGGAGCCCGGACCGCGTTGCCCTGGGCAGTTGGGCGCGCGGCCCGGCGACGGAGGGCTTCTCGGCGCGGCTCGGCCTTTCCCGGGAGGGAGCGATGGGGCGCGCGGGCGCCGGCGAGCGGACGCCGGTGTAAGACGCGCGGCGCCCGGCCCCGGAGCGAGGCGGCGGCGGCGGCGGCGGCGGCGTCGGGCGCGGGGAGGCCTGTGAGGGCCGCCGCCCCGAGCCCCGGCCTCCCGCGCCATGGCCCCCATGGGCATCCGCCTGTCCCCGTTGGGGGTGGCCGTGTTCTGCCTGCTAGGGCTCGGCGTGCTCTACCACCTCTACTCGGGCTTTCTGGCCGGCCGCTTCAGCCTCTTCGGCCTGGGCGGCGAGCCGGGCGGCGGCGCGGCCGCAGGGCCCGCGGCCGCGGCCGACGGGGGCACCGTGGACCTGCGCGAGATGCTGGCCGTGTCGGTGCTGGCGGCGGTTCGCGGCGGCGATGAAGTCAGGCGAGTCCGCGAGAGCAACGTCCTCCACGAGAAGTCCAAGGGGAAGACGCGCGAGGGGGCCGAGGACAAGATGACCAGCGGGGACGTGCTGTCCAACCGCAAGATGTTCTACTTGCTCAAGACCGCCTTCCCTAACGTGCAGGTGGGTGGGTGCCACGAGCGCCGGGCGCCCTGGGCCGGGGGGGGGGGGTGCGGGCCGGCGACAGCGCCCGCTCGGGGTCGCCTTGCGGGGAGACCTGCTCGGAGCGAGCCCCAGCGCCTTGACTCCTCTGACAGCTCCAGGTCGTGGGACCCTGGCTCCCATTTTTGCAGACGTGGAGCTCGAGACGCGGAAGTCTAGGTGCTCAAGGTCGTACAAACAGTTGACACCAGAGCTGGGTGAGGTTGCAGGTAATCTGAGTCAGGGCCCTGGCCCTTCTGGCCCCTCCCCAGAAACGGGGACGCGCTTCGTGCCTGCGATCAGAAGCTCGGGGTGCCGGGCCGGCCTTGAAAGGCTGGGAAAGTTAACTTCGGCCCCTGCTGGGGGCCCTTCTGTCAAATGAAGGGGTTGGACCAGAACCCCCGTGGCCCTCCAGCCTTTCTTGATGTACTTGTCGGAAGGATAGTTTCTATGGAACACACGTTTTCCGCCGGACCCGCTAGGAGCTAATTGGGGGCCGAGGACGGTAGAAGTCTTGTTGCGGAACTGTTAGTTCGCAGGGCAATGTGGGAGGTATGCTTCTGGCTTACTTGAGCCGCAGAGTGATCAGGACCCTCTTCAAGGCGTGTATTTGGGGAGCTCTTCAAAGAAGGCCTCGGAAGTCTATTTCCCAGCCACTTCGTTTCAGCTGCGCCCCCCTCCCCGCTCCCGTATTTTCTACAGAGAGTAAGAATTGGAAAACCTTGGCCTTTTATTTGGGTGCGTTTCTGGGGAAGGAATTGACATCTTCGTAGGTAAATCCAGAATTGGGGATTTGCTATTCATACTTTAGGAATTCATCATTTTAGTGGAGCTGCTGTCGAATGAATAACCCTTTTAAAAATGTATGATAATTCCAGAGGAAGAGCTTAACTTAGTGTAGCAGTGCTTTGGAAGCGCTATGTGCTAACTCGTTTTGGCTACGGGGAAGAAAAATTGTTTCCAGTGGAATTTTATTAATTAGATAAACAGTGAAATCGAAACCCCAGCTTCTTTGGAAAGTATCTGACCTTTTACTGTTGTTCTTGGAAGAGTTAAGCGAGTATTGTCATTGTAGAATTACCTGTTTTGTGTAATCCTCCCTCCAGTCTGTCGTATTACTGCTTGGGTTCTCTTTTTTCCTCTTTCCATCTGTCATTTTTTTCTTACTGCCTTTTTTTTTTTCTTTCCTTTAAAAAAATTTTTTTTTTCAGGGGGAAGGAACATTGGCTTCATGTCATGAGCCGCTGGCTACCAGATGTTATTGACACAAGAATTCTCAAACAAGACACAGAATGTTTATTCTTCTTTGTCCTACCCTGCTTTATCATCACAAACAATACTTATCTTGGGTTTGTACAGATATGTGTATCTTGCGTATGTAAGATCCGCCGGTAGGATATCTTTTCTCCAAGACACACGGTATTCTCTTAAGAGTTTGTCGAATAAACAGAGGACTTTCATAGAAGTTGATGCAGAATAGTTACATCAGTAGAAATGGTGACCATGTCTTGAATTTATTTTAGGCACCCAGATAATGGCACGCAGGACTTCTTTGGATCCTGACAGCAACTTTAGGAAGTAAATTTTATCGATGCCCAATTTGCAGACAGGAATGCGGGGCTCGCAACACTCCATGGTTTATATGAACTATCGAATGCTTCATTTTTAGCTAGATCTTTCGGAGGCTGTTTAAAACTTACAGCGCAATTCCCTAGGGAAAACCTAAACTTGTAGAAGATTAGAAGCCATGATAAAATATATCAAACAGAGTTGAAATTCGTTTTTTTGAAGATGAAGACGACGACATTCTTAAATACCAAAAACACGTACCTGCGTGCCCATGTGTGTTCACGTGTGAACCAAACCTTCTGCTTTGGGGAACTTCCACAGGATTCTGCATTTGTTTTTGCGCTTCTTAGCAGACGTGAAGGGAATGGCTGCCAAGTGGTAACACTGCATTTTATTGAACACAAAAGCCAGGCTTTCAGAAGTGCAGATGTTGAGGGCTCTGCCTCCACGTAAAATAGCTTTTTGTTTTCTTGTGACTGAATATTCACACGTTCACTTCTAGTGTTGGGCTTTTGCTGGTGTCGAGGAGGTCACATTTATTTCTACAATGTCCAAGTAGAACGTTGGACATGTCCTACTTGTCCTCTTGCCAAGTGGTGTCCTCTTGAACGGCCTTTGATCACTGCGTTAAGACTAGAGGCCAAATGTTACAGCCATCTATGTAGACACTCAGCCCTGGATTCCTTTTTCCCCTCTCATCGTCCCCCAGCACCCAGAAGGTAGTCCTAGACGTCTCGTTGGTTTTGAAGCCTCACCTGGATTTTGGGGGGTAATGATTTTAAGTCCAGTCCCACTCCGTTTACTTCCTTGTGGAAAATTAGCATTGATCAGCCACAGAGGCTTTCTTCTTTTATCCTGATGCCCTGTGCAAATAGAGAGAGGTCTCTTACTTTTTACCACACTTTTCCTGTCTGGAGTCCGAGGCTTGAGCTTTCCTATCTCACGTTTATTCCTCATACGAGGATATACCACGTGTCACTCTAGAATACGCATGTGGGGGTAGTTTTGCCCTCAGGGGACATTTGGCACAGTCTGGAGATTTTTGGTTATCACAGCTGGAGGTGGAATGCTACTTGGCCTCTAGTAGGTAGACCGTAAACATCCCACAATGCATAGGACAGCTCTCCGTAACAGAGAATGACGTAGCCTAATTTTTCAGTTGGGGCCAGGGTTGAGAAACCCTGCTCTAGAGAAGTGAGTGTTATCCTAAGAAAACTCCAGTTTGGGCTGGGAGCCCCGGATTTCCTTTGGCGTGCAGCCTTTCTTATGTCAGGGATCTTGGGAGAGTCCCCAGGCAACCTTTCTTCTCTTCTTCAACGCATGGGCCGTGCTTGATTTTATTATGTGAAAATACTAGTAACTGCAGCCATTTGCGCGGCACTTTCATTATATTCTTCTGGATGGTGATGAAAAGGAAGGCTGGAGATAGTTTTCTGGAGTGGATTTGCAGCTACAGAACAGACACACTTAGATTTATAGTTTCAATTTACTATACAGGGAACTCTGTATTTGAAAGGCTCCTGTCCTCAACTTTCCTTGTTCAAAGTGTTTTTTGTTTTTTGTATTTTTAACGTTTTATTTATTTTTGAGAGAGAGAGAGCATGAGCTGGGGAGGGGCGGAGAGAGAGGGGGACAGAGGACTCAAAGCAGGCTCTGCACTGATCGCAGTGAGCCCATCGCGGGGCTTGAACTCGTGAACCATGACATCATGACCTGAGCCAGAGTCGGACGCTCGACTGACTTAAGCCAGCCAGGCACCCCAACTTGTTCAGTTTTTGACGATGACTCATTTTATTTGAAGATCGGGCATGCTACTCCAATCTGATAGGAGTCTTGGGCCTGTGCTTCCTTGACCTTTAAGATGGGAGTTAAACTCTTCTCTCAACAGCAGTACTCACTGGAAAAGTTTGAGAAGCTTAATACAGTGCTAAGAACACTTGACTTGACATCTTGTCCAGTCACCTGCCTGTGTAATCCTGGCCAGTCATTTCACATCTCTGAGCTGCAGTTCCCCTTCTGTAAAATCTAGATAACTAGTAAATTTGATAATTAGTGCAGACATAAGCACTGCAGACAGAAAAAAATACAAGTTGAAAGGAGCTGGCCCAGTAGAGGTAGTAGGATAGTAAATTCCAGTACCCTGATGAGTCTGAATCTGATGCACATGGGGAAATCACTGTGGAAGAAATTAGGAAGGTAGTCACATGGCGAGTTCACTCAAAGAGGGTTGGAGCTAATCTTTAGTTTAATCCTAAAGTACTAAAGAGGGCCGGATTTACCTGACTTTTCTTGAAGCCTGCAACATGCCATACTTTGTTTGGGCTGTGGCCATTTGGAGGTGGGTGAGACCAGTTAAAAGTATGTTAAAACAGGCTGTGCGAGAGATGAAGACCAGAGCTCAGCTAAAAGGAAAGTTATACTCAGCTTGGTTTCCTGGCTAACGTTTAGTTAGTCCTCAGTAAGTGACAAGCGCTGAATTAATCTTTGTATTACCACCGTTAATTTACTCTTGACAACGACATAGGAAGTTAATTACTATTGCCCCCATTCTGCAGATAAAGAAATTGAGGCTTGGAGAGGATAACTAATTTACCAAGCGTTACACAATTAGAAGATAATTTTATTCTCTCAGAGATTGACTTAGTGATCAGAGAATCATCTCAGGTCCATTTAATTCTGTAGATAAGGCAATATAGGAGATATAACCACAGTGTATTCTTAACTAACCTATAGTGCTTTGAATGATTAGTAGAGCTCAGGGGAGACACTTGGAGAATCGTTTGGAGGGGGTAAACCAGCTAGGAGGTTTTCTCTAGTGAGAGATGATACATCTTAAATTGCTGTGGTCACAGAAAAGAGCGAATTGGAAAGATACGAGAGAATTTCTAAGGATGTTCCGAAAACGACCCCTCTATATCTGATTTTCACAATTGGTTTTGAAGAGTGGGCGATGACAAGTCAAAGGGGGCAGATTATGAGTGCCATCTTTGACGTGTGAAGTTAGAGTTGACTTTGATATGGCCGAGGGGACATGTTAAGGAGGTAGTCGAATATATCGGTCTGAAGCTCTGAAGACCCTTCGGAATTAGAAATAGGAATTTGTGAGTCATCAGTGTTGTGATATTAATTGAAAGCTGTTGTGGACAGGATTGTTTATGGAAAGACTATGTTGTGAAAGGGGAAGATCAAGGGCCTACAGCCAAGGATAACGCAGATTGAAAATAATCATTTAACAAGAATAATAGCATCCAGCTTTTATGCAATGCTTACTCAGTGTTAAGCACTATACTAAGTTTGTTTGTTTTACCTATTCTGTTTCATTGATTCACCCAAAGAACCCTGTAGGGAGATGTGTTTATCATTCACTTTTAGCAGCTCAGAAAGCTTAGGGGACCAACCTGGATAAAGTCACATGCCCAAGAAATTGAGGAGCTGGCAATGATAGAACACATACTCGTAATAGTGGTTCTGTGTGGTGAATGGTCACTGGTGAACTTTGTGAGAACTTGCTCGGTGGCTTGATGGAAAGGAAGCAAAACTGAAAAAGATGGGAGGTAAAAAAAAAAAATGGAGATCGTAAGGACAAGGCTTTCAAGAAATTGGACTCGTAAGGACCTTGGCTGGGGTCTTCTATGGGACTAAGAGAAGTTTCTATGGATTTTTTTCTGGTATTGTTTTTAAGGTGTGAGACAGACGATAGAGCATGTTTAATTATTTATGGATCTATATCTGAAAGATGGTATTGATAGTAAAAAACTTCTGAAAAGGTTGAAGAAGACAGGTAGAGCCATGTTTTCTCCATCTAGAAAATAGTTGTTGAATGCCTACTATGTGACAGGCACAGTGTGAGGCACTATATGTAAAAACATTTTAGGATAGGAGCGCCTGGGTGGCTCAGTCGGTTAAGCGGCCGACTTCGGCTCAGGTCATGATTTCGCAGTCCGTGAGTTCGAGCCCCGCGTCGGGCTCTGTGCTGACAGCTCAGAGCTGGAGCCTGCTTCGGATTCTGTGTCTCCCTCTCTCCGACCCTCCCCCATTCATGCTCTGTCTCTCTCTGTCTCAAAAATAAATAAACGTTAAAAAAATTAAAAAAAAAAAAAAACAACATTTTAGGATATAATGATTCATGGAAAAATGTAGTGAATGGTGTCTTCTTAGGACATTAACCAAAATCCTCTGCAGCCCCAAAGTAACTGAGCTTTCATATGAATAGCTTTAATTGTGTTTTGGAGTCTTGATTTCCTATTCTACAATTCCTGTTGAGGACTGAGACAGAGAGGCAGTAGCAATGACGGAGGGAGAGTAGATTGAATGGAAAGGGTTATGGGGAAGAAATGTAAGTATATTGGCAAAGAATAATGTTGTCTACTTCTGAGTTTAACACCTACTGTACCAGGGACTGGTTTAGGCTCCAGTAATGAAGGAAATTGTGTCCTTGAACTCATACAACTTATGTTCCGGTAGGTCGAGATCTATAGTACACCTGTGATCAAATAAATTGATTTCAGATACTGATAAGGGTTTTGAAGAAGAAAAAATAAGACCATGTCAGAAGAGTGAGTGGGGCTTCTGCTTTGGCCATGATGGTCAGGGCAGACCACTGAGAGGCACTGTCATTTGAACTGAGATCTGAAGGATAAGAAACAGACAATCCTGCAGAGATTTGAGAAAAGTGTGCATGAGCAGGAGAGGAAAAATTAAGGAAACACAACGTTGCCAAAGGAACATAATTTTCTAGTAGAAAGTACAAAGGTCCTGAGGCCAACGGACCAGAAAAAGACAAGTCTGGAGTGTAGTGTAAATAAGGATGCAAATAGAGAAAGGTTACTGGGGCCAGATCATCCGCACCTTTGTAGATGATGGTAAGGAGTCTGGATTTGATCTCTGTGCAATGAGAAACCACAGGTGTTCAGCAGGGAGTGACCAGAATCTGATTTGGGAAGATGGCGGGTTGCTGGGTTGCAAGGGGAAGCTCCATAACGGCAGTGATTTTGTCCATCTTGTTCATTCTTCTGTTCCAGTACCCATAGCGGTTTGCAATACGTGGCCATTAGTAGCTGTTGAACGAATGAATGAATCCGTGAATGCACTGTCGGAGGCAAGAGCAATTGAAGGCTATTTTAGAAATCCAAGTGAGGGGGGCCTGGGTGGCTCAGTCGGTTGGGCGTCCGACTTTGACTCAGGTCATGGTCTCGTGGTTTGTGAGTTCAAGCCCCGTGTTGGGTTCTGTGCTGACAGCTCAGAACCTGGAGCCTGCTTCGGATTCTGTGTCTCCTCCGCTCTGTGCCCCTCCCATGCTCATGCTCTGACTCTGTCTCTCAATAATCAATAAATGTTAAAAAAAAAAAAAAAAAAAAAAAGGAAATCCAAGTGAGAGATAGATGGCGGCCTAAACTAAGATTTGCTTGGTATACATAGTTTCATGTATTTAGAACTGGGGGTAGAATTTCCAGGACTTAATGGCTGGTGAAATGTGGGAAAGAATTGAGAGAAACTTAACCGTTTCTAAGGCCATTGACAATGTCGTACGGTGGGTTTATTCCGTTTGTGGGTGTGTAATGGTGGCAGCAGGTTACAAATAGCGGTTGTGCAGAAGCAGGTGGGGACACCGGACTGACGTTCTTGGTCTCTTGCTCCGTTTGTTTCTTCCTAACCTGACTCTCAGGGAAGATGTTTTTAGATGCAGTCCCATACTTTGTTAGGCCATACTCATTTGAAACGATGTGGAGAAGCTGGCTTGAACTCTAGGCAGAAATCTTCATCCTAAGGCACGGTAGTTGCTACCCACACTCGGCACTGCCATTTTTGTAAGCCGTGGTGGTCAAGACCCAGAAACTACTTTGTGTTTTCTGGGAGGCACATTTGTTGCTTGTTTTACGTTTATTCCATGGCGTTTGCTTAGTGTTACTCTTACATTCCCTTATCCGACACAGACTAAATTGTGTTCTCATTAAGTATGTGGGCCCTAAAGCTATAATACTTTAAAGTGATACCTGCAAGATGGTAGAATAGGAGTTCTCTACGGTCATTCCCTCACAGAACATTGATTTGGGTAGTCATCCACAGATAAGGGTTCCTTTGTGGGCATCTGGGAGTCCAGCAGAGATGTTCCAGCACACCATTGGGGCAAAAAAAAAAAAAAAAAAAAAAAAAAAGAATAGATACATTGATGAGAGTGAGAGAAATGTTTTCACTTCACTTTCACCACACCGTCTCTCAAGATAGCACAGCTCGGTGCCAAGAGAGACCCCCTGAAGCCTGCAATTTCACCCACAGGAATGTGTGAGTGAGTGTCTGGCTTTGCCAGCCATGCAGGACACTGCCCACGAAACCACTTCTGTCTCTTGTCACCTATGTCCCTGAAGTGATCTGCAAGACTGAGGGGTTGGGAGAGGCTGTGGGAACACATAAACTGGGGCTCATCTGAAGGGATGCTCTTTGTAGACACCCATCAGGAAGGCTGCCCACGAGTCGCTGGGGAGTCCTCACCATTAGGGCCCCTCAGCTGGCTCACAGGCACCCCCAACACTCTCCATGTCTTGCCCAAACCCAGTCCGCTCGCCCACCTTGGCGTGATTTTAGCATGTGCTCCCGTAGACAGCGAGACTGAGCCTTTGTAAATCGCCAGCAAACAAGTGCGGAAAGCCAGCAGAATTGCGGAATTGGGAAAAGGCTCACAAACTTGAGCATCTCAGAGTACCACCCTAGAGAAGACAAATGGGAGGCTCCTAGTCCCTGGGTTGGCTCTGTGGGGTTGAGATAAAGCTTATAATCTTAAGAATTTACCCTCCAAGAGAGAACAAGAAGTGTGGAGAATGCATATCTGTAGAAAATGTTAGAGAAAGCCTTAGAATCCCACATCAGACTCAAGGTGAAGATAACTCTCACAAAGTCAATCAGTAAAGACTGGAGGAGGTGACTGCTTCTTTAAATGTGAAGGCAGCAATGCAGGGCTTCAAGGAATACAAAATGAATGAATGAATGAATGAATGAAGCACAACATTACCACAGGAATATAATTTTATAGTCACTGACCCTCCAGAAACAGAGATCTACAGATTGCCTGTCAACAAATTCAAAAAATTGTTTTAAGGAAGCTCAGTGAGTTTAAGAGACACAGACAACTCAAATCAGGAAAGCAATACTTGAACAAAAGGGGAGACACAACAGAGACAGAAGTTAAAGAGAGTGGAGAAGCTTGTGTGCATTATGGGGGACCATCAAGTGTAACTTTTCACACTTTGGGAATCTCCAAGAGAGACAGAGAAAAGGGCAGAAAGTTTATTTAAATGATAGTGGCTGAAAATTTCCCAAATAGAGAAGAGAATGTGACATCCAGGTACATGAAGTTCATAAGTCCAAAAATTCAACTCAAAAGAGGACTTTATTGAGACACATTATAATAAAACTGTCAAAAATCAAAGACCGAATTTGAAAGCAGCAAGAGAAAAGAAACTCACCTGATACAAGGGAACCCCTCATCAGACTATCAGCAAATATTTCATCAGAAACCCTGTAGGCCAGGAGAGAGTGGGATGATATGTTTGTTCAGAGTGCTGAAAGAAACTGTTAAAACAAAAATGCCAACCAAGAATACTTTACCTAGCAGCACTCTCCTTCAGAAATGAAGACTAGATCAGGATTTTCCCAGACGAATAAAACCAGAGGGAGCTGACCACCAGAACTGCCTTATAAGAAGTGTTAAAGGGAGTTCTTCAAGCTGAAATGAAAGGATCTAAGTAGTAACATGAAAACAAAGTATAAAATTCACTGGTAAGTATAGAATTAAATTCAGAATATTCTAATGTAATAGTGGTGTACAAGACACTTAACTCTAATATAAAAGTTAAGAGAGGAGTGTTTTTTTAAAACTATAGAGCTACAAAAATTTGTTAATGGATGCACAGTATAGAAAGATGTAACTTACAGCATCAAAAATAAAATGTGGTGGAGGCAAAGAGGGAAGAGTTTATATGGGATCAAAGTTAAGTTATTATTGACTTAAAATCGACTGTTATAACTATAAGATACGTAAGTTTCATGATAACCACAAAGTAAAAACCTCTGATAGACAAAAGATACAGAGAAGGGAATCAAAGCATACCACCGTGGAGTATCATCAGATCACAAAGGAAGATAGCAACAGAGTAAGAAAAGAACAAAGAAGCTACAAAAAGCCAGAAAGCAATTAACAAGGTGGCATTAGCAAGTCCACATTTGCTAATAATTATTTGAAATGTAGGTGAACTAAATTCTCCAATCAAAAAACAGTTAATGGATTAAAAAAAAATAAAAATAAAAAGACCCACCTGTATGCTGCCTACAAGAGACACACTTCAGCTTTAAAGACACGCATAGGATCAGAGTGAAGGAATGGAAAAAGATATCGCGTGCAAATGGAAACCCAAAGAGGACAGGGTAGCCATAATGGCATCAGACAATATAGACTTTAAGTAAAAAAACTAACAAGGGGCAAAGAAGGTATTATATGATGAGATAAAAGGGTCAGTTCATCAAGAGGATATGACAGCTGTAAATACATAGGCACCCAACATCACAGCACTAAGTACGTTGAGCAAATATGATAAACCTGAGGACGGAAACAGACGGCAAAGCCGCAGCAGTAGTGGAGACTCCCAGTACCGCACTTTTACCAATGGACAGATACCTAGACAGATCATCAATGAGGAAATGACGGACTTACACTGCACTTCAACTAAGAACTGGTCTTCTGAAAAGAGAAGATTAACAAACCTTTGGCTAGTCAAAGATAAAACGATTCGAATCTTCTATAAATTCAGAAATGAAAGCATACAGCCGCTACGTTACATACTGATTGCTACAGTATACAAATGATCAAAAGAGATCACTACAGTTATAGGTAAACAAATTGGGTAACTTAGAAGAAATGGATAAATTCCTAGAAACAGACAACCTACCAAGACTGAATCATGAAGAAAACAGAATAGCTGGACAGACCTGTAAGGAGATTGAATCCTTAATCAAATTTCCCAATAAACAAAATCCCGGGACTAGATGTCTTCACTGGTGAATTCTACCAAACAAAAATTAATACCAATCCTTCTCAAAGTCTTTCCCAAAATTGAAAATGGAACACTTCCAAACTCACTTTATGAAGCCAGCATTACCCTGATACCAAAGCTATGCAGGGACACTATAAGAAGAAAAAATTACAGGCCATTATTCCTCATGAACATACATCCAAAAATCCTCAACAAAATACTAAAAAACTGAACTCAACAGCATATTAAAAGGGTCAGACACCACGATCAAGTGGGATTTATCCCAGGAATGAAGGATAGTTTCAGTATATGCAAATCAATCAATGTGATAGACCACAACAGAATGAAAGACAAAAATTGTGTGATTATCTCAAAATAAAAATATAAAAAGCATTTGACAGAATTCAACACTTTTTCATTATAAAAACTCTCAACCAAGTAGGTATAGAAGGAATATACCTCAACATAATAAAGGCCATATGTGACCAGCCCACAGCTAACATGATACTCAATCATGAAAATCTAACAACTTTCTTTTAACATCAGAAAGGCAAGGATGCCCATGCTTAGCACTCCCATTCAACGTTGTACTGGAAGCCCTAGCCAGAGCAATTAGGTAAGTAAAAGACATAAAATGCATCCAAAGTAAAATTGTTTGCAGATGGTATGCTATTATGAAAGAAAACTCATATATTGTTAGCAAAATATTGTTCAACTAATATTAATACTTCAATAAAGTTGCAGGATACAAAGTCAACAAAAATCATTATTTCTTTTTCTTTTAAATGTGTTATTTATTTTGGAGAGACCACATGAGCAGGGGAGGGCAGGAGGGGGGGGCATGGAGGATCCGAAGCTGGCTCTGAGCTGATAGCAGCGAGCCCAACGTGGGGCTCGAACTCATGAACCATGAGATCATGGCCGGAGCCGAAGTCTGACGCTCAGTGGACTAAGCCACCCAGGCGCCCCTGTATTATTTCTATAGATTAGCAACAATGAACTATTTGAAAGAGGAATTAAGAAGACCATTCCATTTACAATAGCATCAAAAACAATAAAGTACCTAGGAGTGAGTTTAACCAAGGAGGTGAAAGACCTGTATACCAAAAACCGATGAAACTAATTGAAGACACAAATAAACAGAAAGGTATTGCGTGTCTTGGATTGGAAGAATTAGTATTGTTAAACTGCCCATACCGCTCAACGCAATGTATACATTTAATGTAGCCCCTGTCAAAATCCCAATGGCATTTTTCAAAGAAATGGGATAAAATAATCCAAAATTCACGTAGAACCACAAACGACCCAAGTAGCTAAAGCAATTTTAAGCAAGAAGGACAAACCCGGAAGCATCCCATTTCCTGATTTCAAATTACAAAGCGATCGTAATCAAAACAGTGTGGTAGTGGCATAAAACGTACATGTAAACCAAAGGAATAGAATAGAGAAATAAATCCCCACGTGTACATTTAACTCATCTTTGGCAAAGCGTCAAGAGCATACCGCTGGGAAAAGATAGCTTCCTCAATAAAGGTGCTGGGAAAGCTGGCTATCTATATGCAAAAGAATAAAAGTGGACCCCTGTCTTCACTCACTCATCAGAAACTAACTCAAAATGCATACAAGATTTCAGTGCAACACCTGAGATATAAAGCTCTTTGATACTGGTCTGAGCAATGATTTTTTAGAAAAGACACTAAAAGTACAGAAATCAAAAGCAAAAATGAACAAGGAAAATGACATCAAGTTTAAAAGCTGTGCACAGCAAAGGAAACGACTAAAGGAAAAGGCAACCTATGGAATGGCAGAAAATATTTGTAAACCATGTATTTTGATAAGGGTCTAAAGTCCAAAATCTATAAGGAACGCGTTCAACTCAATAGCAAAAGAATAAGTAATCCAGTTTAAAAATGGACAAAGGACCTGAATACATATTTCCCCAAGAAGACCTACAAGTTACTGTCAGTTATATGACAAGTTGTTCAACATCAGTAATCATCAGGGAAGTACACATCAAAACCACAATTGAAATGTTACCTCACCTGTTAGGGTGCCTATTATCAAATAGACAAGAGGTAAATGTTAGCAAGCATGTGGAGAAAATTCTGAGAGCCCTTTTATACCATTGGTGGGAATGTAAATTGGTACAGCCATTATGGAAATACTATGGAGGTTCCTCAAGAAATTAAAAATAGAACTACCATATGATCTAGCAATCCCACTTCTGGATATATATCTAAATGAAATTAGTATCTTGAGATGTTTGTACTCCTGTGTTCATTGTGGCAATAGTTACAATAGCCAAAATACAGAAATGATGGATAAGTACTGATGGATGGATCAGTATAGACACACACACACACACACACACACACACACACACACACACACACACACTGGAATGTTATTCTGCCATTAAAAAAAAATCCAAACAAATGTTGAGCTCCTAGAAACAGTGAGTAGAATGGTGATTGCCAGAGTCTAGGGAATGAGGGAAGAGAGGAGGTGTCGGTCTGAGGGTGTAAACTGGTGGTTATGACCACGATGAGTAGGTTCTGAGGTTCAAATATGTAGGAAGATGACTGTGGTTAATAATACTGTATTTTAGTAGATCTTAACTAGATCTTAGGCATTCTCACCACAGAACAACTGATAGATGCAGTAGTTAACTTGATTGTGGTAATCGTTTTACCACCTATCAAGCCATCACACTTGATATGTGTGTATAGCTTTCTCAGTGAAGCTGCAGGGAAAAGCCAAATATGTCACCAGTGCCACAGTCGTAATTATTCTGGCGTTAAGGTAAGTCTTGATAACTGGTAAGGAAAGTCAGCCCACCATGATAATTTTCCTCCCCCGCCCCTGTCACCAAAACGCCTTGTTCTTTTTCCAAGAAGCGGTTTAAAAAAAAAGAAGAAAGAAAAAAAAATTATAGGGATTTTGATTGGAGTTTCATTACATCTATAGTTTACTGGTGGGAGAATTGACATCTTTGTCGTTTTTCAGTAATTAATGTTTTTTTCATACAGTTTAATTTTCTCTGTACTGTTTTTGCACATCTTGGGTAGATTTATTTCCAAATAATTTACTTCTTTTGTTAGTTGAAATGGCTTCCGTTTTTATGTTAAATCTGTTTTTTTTAATATCTGTCGCTAGTATCTGTTGCTGGTAAAAAATGCAAGTGATTGTTAAATACCGATCTTGTACCTAGAGACTTGGCTGTGAAAGTTCTGTTATCCTATAATTTATCTACAAGTCCTTTTGGATTTTCTCAGTAGTAAGTCATGAATTGCATGTTATGACTTCACTTCTTCCTTTCTATCCCTTTGCCTCTCTACGCTCGCCACCCTCCCTTAGCGTTCTGCAACGGCTAGGACGCCGTGCACGCTGTTCGCAGAGGTTATGATGGAGGGCAGCTTGATTCGGTGAGGTGCCGGCTGAGTCCTTCACCATCAGGTTTCCGTTGCCACCCTTATCTCTGGCTCCTTCCTCCGGGCTCACTCTGCTCTGGCCGCACTTGCCTCCTTGCTCTGAAAATACCAGCACGCTCCCACCTCCCGCCTTTGCATTTGTTACTCCGTGGGCTGGAAGGATGTAACTTCAGATGCCTGGCGAGGCTCACTTCCTTTAAATCTTCACTCTAACACCGCCTTTGCCTTAGCTACCCTGTCTTCGAAAACAAACAACTTTATTGCAGCGTGATTTTACATATCAGTATCATTTGCCCATTGCAGATATCCAGTTCACTAGTTTTTACTAGATTTGCCGAGCTGTACAACCATTGTCATTAATCAGTGTTACGTTTTCATCACCCTACTAATATCCCTGTGCCCAATTACCACTCATCTGTGTTCCCACCCCTACCCCAGGCAACCACGGATCTACTGTCTCCATAGATTTGCATGTTACAGACATTTCACATTAAATGGAATCATCCAGTATGTGGTCTCTTGTTTCTTATTTCACTTAACATAATGTTTTGGGGGTTCACCCTTGCTATAGTATGAATTGTATCTCATTTCTTTTTATGGCTGAATAGCATCCCACTGTATGGATGTACCGCATTTTGTTTATCCATTCATCAGTTGATGGACACTTGGTAGTTTGTAATTTTAGGCTAGTATGAAAAATCCCGGCCACCCTATCTTAAACAGTAACCCTTCTGCTCTCCTACAACATGCTTCCGGTGCTTCTCTGCTATATTTTAGATCTCCTTGTTATCACTATTCAGCATATCACCTGTTTCACTCATTTGTGCATTGTTTAACTCCCTAGAATCTAAGGGGCACAGGGGCAGAGATTTTTGTCTCAAGTTGATCACTGTTGTACATCGGTTCTGGGAACTGCCTGGCATGTAGTAGGCAATCAGTAAAATTTGCTGAATCACTAAAGGGATAAGTGAATGGATGAATTGGATGTTTACACTATATTAAAAATATTTTTTTTTTATTTAAGTGGCTCTATCTTTCTGTAATATTACAGTTTTTAACTTTCTCTGCGACAATTTGGGATAGTTCAGGCACTTTCCAGAGATTGCTGGTATTTGTAGGGTTTTTATCGTGTGTGACTGTTTACTTACGTAGTTGTCAGTGTTATCGTCACTCTGACACTGTGGTATGGGGTCTGGGCGTGCCATTACGTGCTGCACAAACACAGTGATCTGCTGTGGAAAGGGAGCTTGTCAGAAAGCACAGTACCCAAAAGCCTGCCTCGCTTCAGTCTTAATCCCTACTGGAAATTCACATTTTGGAGACATTTTTCTTGCATGTGGATGTTATGATTTGATAGAGGAAGTCTTCTGATAAGGTAGTACATGAATAAAGTTGACAGTCCGTTATTAACCCAGTTCTTAAAATGCAGTCAGTTCTTCAGTTTGCCTCGTTTAGGTGTGTCATTATTTACAAAAGTAAATATAAATGTAATATATTAATTAATTTTAATTTTTTAAGCATTTGTTTATTTTTGAGAGAGAAAGAGAGACAGAGCGTGAGCAGGGGAAGGGCAGAGAGAGAGGGAGACACAGAATCCAAAGCAGGCTGCAGGCTCTGAGCTGTCAGCACAGAGCCAGATGCAGAGCTTGAACTCACCAACCTCGAGATAACGGCCTGAGCCAAAGTCGGACGTTTAACCAACGGAGCCATCCAGGCGGCCCTGTAATACATTAATTTAAATCATTGTTTTACAAAGCAGAGTATGTTTTAAGTATTCATTAAGAAGCTTACTGTTGAAAGCAGTGTTTCTCTACTCCCCTATACCTTTACGTTTTTATAGAAGTCAGGTTTATTTTATATTTTAATTTTGTGTCCTAGTAAATAAAAACAGAAAATTTGACTTTAGCATTTTATCCTGTGACTTACCTTTGGTATAGTGAAGAGAAGGCTCTTTTTTGTCTGTCTGGATTACTCATTTCAGCCTTGTTTATATTTTATAATATGCTAGCTTATTATCTGTTTTCATTATTTCCCGGTTTCTTTTTTCTATTGATCAAAGCTATATTTTAGATGATTACTTTTCTAGGACATTGTGACTCTTAGCATTCATGAATTATCTGTTCTAAAGCATATTTCTTTCAAGTCCATTGTCACTTTTCTCCTCCTTATAGTTACCGCGTTCAGTTCAGTGTTCCATAATATTGCCAATCTGTTTTCACGCTTTAGATCTGTTGTTTTTTATAAATATCATTAAGCTTTAAATAGCTTGTTTCTTTGATGATTAATTTCTCTATATTTCTCTATATTTGGATTCTCTGAGGCAGTAAACTAAACTTGAATATTAAGTTAAATAAATAGTACTTGAAGGCAAGATGTTGCTGGAATTTTTTATATTTTTCCGTTTTGTAACGAAATGCTTCAAAATAAACATACGGATTTACCGACTTCCAGTGGATGCGATTCGGTCTGAAAAGTTTCTCTCTCTCATGTTTTCTGAGGGGGTATTTCTTATTTCTTCTTTTTAAATGTTTTAGCTGTCATCTATTTTTGGTGCAGATAAATACTGAGGAACATGTAGATGCAGCTGATCAGGAGGTTATCATATGGGACCGTAAGATTCCTGAGGACATCCTGAAGGAAATCGCCACCCCTAAGGAGGTACCAGCAGAAAGCGTTACTGTCTGGATCGATCCACTGGATGCTACGCAGGAATATACAGGTGACTTCACATGAAAATTCATTTCAGACTTCAGATTGCCATTATATACTGGAGAATCAGAACAAAGACGGGTGGTATATACCTGGTGGGTAAATACTTTACCAGTTTGGCGCAAGCCTTTCCAATTAGGTTTTAAGACAGAGAGCTGGATTCATGCAGTGTGGTGTGAAACCTTTGGATGGACCCAGGTGTTCTCAACCTTTTTCTCCCCCAAAACCACTATATTATGGCATACTCCCTATTAGGGGTCGTGATTCACTATATCACTCACTGATCCTTCAGTGAAAGGACATTTTTATCAGTCGCAACAACAAAATGGTTCCTGTTGGACACCTGTTTCTTGAGGTGTTTGCTTACATACTGAGTTATTATATATCGAGGTGTACATTATTCAGGTATTTATTTATGTAGCCAGAATATAATACTTACTCGTGATTTGAGGAATCGAGGGTTTATTGCATATACATTTATCTTTAGAATTCAGCATAGTAAGTTGTAGGCATCCAGGGATAAGTAAGTAGCAACATGGAGAATTACTGCCCCCACCGCATTTTCTTTTTTGTTTGTTTGTATTGTTACCTAGGCCTAGCTCAGATTTCATTTCTGTGGATCCTCTCCCTTGCCTTGTTTCTTACACTGAGATATCCAATGCTTGCTTTTTCTCTGCGCTGTTGGTGTATATAGTAAAGGTAATTGCTTACCTATGTGCCCTCCTTCTAGATGATAAGTTCTTTGAATGTGGGGCCTTCTACTTTTTCATCTTTGTATTCTAGTCCTTAAGCACTGACCTTGATTGACCCATAATAGACACTCAGTAGGTAACTATTTGGAGAACAGGAGGAAGAAGAGGAAGGTGTCTAACAACAACTGAAATTAGAAAATGTTTTGCGGAAGTAGGTAGTAGAAATACAGAATATTGAGGGATTTTTTAATAAATACTTTTCCTAAACTGAGATTGGCCTGATTATATAATAGTGATAATAAATGTGAGCGCCTCTCTTGTGCAGGGACTGTTCTAAGTATTTAACTTGATTTTCAAATTTAAAACTAAAGTTTAAAATTACTTACTTTAATAATAACGTATGTTATTGGGGTTTTTTGTTTTCTGTGTTTTTTTTTTCTCCTAGAGGATCTTCGAAAGTATGTCACTACTATGGTGTGTGTGGCTGTGAACGGTAAACCTGTGCTAGGAGTAATACATAAGCCATTTTCTGAATACACAGGTAAGAGATACACTAGAGCTCTCAAGAGTTAACGTTACTAAATCATGTGTCTGTAGTACTTACTGTCTTATCAGAATCGCAACTGTCGCTCAGTAATTATTGAGGTCAGTCCCCACCGTACCTCACCCTTTCATTGGATACAGTGGGGATTTGGTGTTGGTAACGATAACACGTAATGAGGCAGAGCTTTCTAAACTCTCTTTAGAGGACAGAAACCGTGAATGACCATGAGAGATGGAGAGCGTTGAGGAATCCAGTTGGGCACACGCTGTGTTCCTCTCTGTTTCTCTTGTGCTGTGGCTTGGGCTAAGGCCCAGGGCTCATATACATTGGATTCCATGTGGGTTCTGAGATCCACCACCCAGTGGCCTTAGCCAAATCTGTTGTCATGTCAGGAAACCGTGGTGGTTAAGGGCAATGGCGACCTGGCAACCTCGGCATCAAAAATGGATGGTGTCGTGGTGACAGTCTTACTAATCAGGCTAATCCTCGTGTCCCTGGACACCATTCAGAGCTCCATTGGACCCTTGGCTCTCCCACCGTCTTGATGTGGTCGTGTCTGTCAGCTTTGTGCAGAAGGCAGATCAGATCTGTGATGGTCACATTGGGAGTTGGGAGCGTGGAGGACCGTGCCAAAGAGCTTTCCGTGCAGCTCGGGATGACCTCGCCCAGAGCCTTGCAAGTGCCAGTGGGCTGCGGCACATAATGGACACAGCCATTATGCTATGGTTTGCTAGAGAGACTAGCCACGGTCTTAGGAATAGCAGTGATAGCGTGGACTGTAGTTACAAGTCCAGAAAGACACCATGAGTTGTCATGATGTACAAGTTGAGGGTGACAGTTAGTGGTGTCAGCGGTATCCTTGACAGTCTGAAGGGACTCCTCATACTTTGAATCGGTAGTTCCCATCAAGAGTCCTTTTGGCTCCACTCTGATGAGGTTCCTGATGGTGACAGTATCCATTTTGCCAGCGCCAGCATTGACCAAGTGTAGTGGGTCGAATAATGCCCCTTTCCAATTCATTTTCACTCCTGTGTTAGTTTTTTGTGGTTGCCATAAAAACAAAAACACAAAAACCCCACAGACTGTCTTTGAACAACAGATATATAGTCCAACACAGTTTTTGGAGGCGTGGAAGTTTAAAATCAGTGTTTTGGCAGAGAAATGCTCTTTCTGAAACCTGGAGGGGGAATTCTTCCATGTTTTTCTCTTAGTTTCTACTAGTTTGACAACGGTCCATGGTGTTCCTTGGCTTCTGAACACATCACTGCAGTCTCTGCCTTCATCTTTCCACAGTATTCTGCCTGTGTATCCGTGGCTCTGTGTGGCTTCTCTTCTTACAAAGACACCATATTGGATTAAGAGTCCACCTCCCCGGGCATGACCTCATCTTAGCTGATTACATCCACAGTAACCCCATTTCCAATAAGGTCAGATTCTGCTATGCTGGGTGGGGATTAGGGCTTGAACATACCTTTTGGGGAACATAAAGCCATTACATCAGAATCGTAGAATCTACCTTATGTGGAAGTCAGGTCTTCATAGGTGTAATTAAGGTATCGGGATGAGGTCATCCTGGATTAGGGTAGGCCCTTAAATCAGTGAGAGTGTCCTTATAAGAAACTGAGGTTACAGAGACGCACGTGATAAGAGGATGGGATGGCGAAGGCACAGAGATGGTGGAAGCTAGGAGAGAGGCATGAAATGGATCCTCCCGTAGAGTTTCCAGAAGGACTCAACCCTACCAGTATCTTGATTTTGACCATTGAGCCCTTCGGCCTGTGAGAAAATACGTTTCTTTCCTCGTAAGCCGCCATGTTTGTGGTGATTCGTGGCGACAGCCCATACAGCGCTGTCGGTTACTCTGGCCTTGTCCGCTGCATGTTGGTGGTGTGGCTGCCACTGCCTACAGAAGCTGGCTCTCTCTTGGGGCGCCTGGGTGGCTCCGTCGGTTGAGCGGCCGACTTCGGCTCAGGTCACGATCTCGCGGTCCGTGGGTTCGAGCCCCGCGTCGGGCTCTGTGCCGACAGCTCAGAGCCTGGAGCCTGCTTCCGATTCTGTGTCTCCCTCTCTCTCTGCCCCTCCCCCATTCATGCTCTGTCTATTCTTGTTTCAAAAATAAATAAACGTTAAAAAAAAAACATTTAAAAAAAAGCTGGCTCTCAAGTGGACAGAAATGGAGACAAGGTTAATTTTTGATGACTCTTAACATTTATTTGCTTTGCAGAATAACCTTGTGTCCCAAATTCCAGCTGCTCTGAGATAGGCTGAACATATACTTGAGTGTTGGCTCTGCGTTTCAAGACCACATCTGCTTTGTGGTGTTTGACTTTTTATCTTCTTTTCATAATTCAGATAGTTTTTCCAGTTGACAGTTTGATGAGCTACAAAAGATTGAGGCCATTACTGCCGACAGGGTGCCTTAAAATAAATTATATAATTGCCTTATGGTTTGTGGATTGCTTTCACATATTTCCTTTAATCCTTACCGAGTAAGTTAGGATACGGGTGGGCCGCTAATTTAGGCTTCTGTAACAAAATGCACCAAAATGCCAGAGGTTCAACAAAATAGTTGATTTCTGCCTTCTCTAACAGCGTGCATGCAGGCAGACCGGGCATGCAGGCTGCTCTCGTTTGCTGTTTTTGCTGTGCTCAGTTTTGCTGCCCGCTTCTGCATGACTGAGGATGGCCCCCTGCTTCTTTCACATTCCACCAGTGCAGAGGATCCAGAAGGGAGACGTGGAGGACATTGTCCACTCAGGGTTTGACCTATAAGTTGCACACATCGCTTCAGCTCACGTCCCATTGACCAAAATGTAGCTGAAACCAGCTGCAGGGGAGGCTAAGAAATGTAGTCTTTATTTTTGGTGGGCATCCAAGCATCCAGTTCAGGGATTCTGTCACTTCGGGGAAAGTAGGGCGAGTGGATATTGGAGCATAACTCAACTCAGCAGTATTGCTACACTTAGTATAACTCATGAGGGAAGGATACACTTACTACTGATACTCCCACTTACGGATGAGAAGATGGGACTCAGAGTTTGATATGTTCCTCAAGGCGGAGCGGTTAACCTGACAAATATTACGCAAATCAGTACATCACACCATTTTCACAACTCCACGATTCCTAATATTTGGAGAGCGTTTAACCATTTGAAATACGCCCAAGTTCTCTCATTTGAAGCTTGTGATAACTCTGTGACAAAGCAAAGTGTTGTTATTGCCATTTTTTATAGATGAGAAAAGACGCTAGCAGCTCTTATGAAAGCCACGTAGTTCAAAGTGTTACAGCAAGAGCTAACTACTCCTTATTAATATCTGATATTTGTTTAGTATTTTCACAGTTTATGAAATGTATTGACATTCATTCCAAACTCAAAATACCCCTGGAAAGCGTATAAAAGATGAATTACGGTGACTTCCAATTTAAAAAAGAGAAAACAAACATATAAAGGCGATGTACAGGGCTTAAGTCTTTGAAGTCCTGTCTCAGTTTTTTTTCTTTTACTTTTTTTTTTTTTTTTAATTGAAGTATAGTGGACTCCTCCTTTGACAGTGTTCCTCATTGCCTGACTGCATCAGTTAGGGTTGCATTTAGCTGCATACAAAATAAATCTGATTACAGTAGGTAAACAAGTAAAGGTTTTATTTTCCTCACGTAGTGAGATGGCCAAAGGGCAGGGTGCTTCAGTGGCTTTATGATCCTCTTAGGCACCTGACTTCTTGCTTCTTTTCTCAGAAGGTGGCTCTTTGTAGCCTCACGGAGATGGGTGCTTCCAGTTACAATGGCTCTGTTCCAGGCTGGGAGAAAGAGGAAAGAAGAGGGACGAAAGATCTCTTCCCAGATATTCTTCGTGTTAGGAAACAGTAGCCTGAAGCCCCCTGCTTCTTCATCTCATTGGCCAGAGGTCACATGGCACCCTTAGCTGCAGACAGCCCGCTGCTCCAAAGAGAGTAAAAATCGTTATACAGGAAACGCAGAGAAAGTTGATACAGGATAGGCAAATAGATTCACATTCTTGGAGCCCTGATTTCCACATCTGTTCATTTTAGGGGTAGGGGAGAATAAGAATAATAAAATGCCCATGAAAAAAAAAAATCTTTATTCTGTAAGAACATGTATCCTCTCCCCCTATGGTCTTACCTCCTTTAAAATAAAAAAGCCAGAAGTTTCTAACTTAGGAACAAGTTGTGTTCCAAAAATGTTCCTGTAAGTTATGGTAAACTGCCCTGTTCTTCTGTGAGGCAGCTGACTTGCCCTGTATGCTGGAACACACGGTGCCTGCCAGTGAGCGGACATTCCAGAAGAATCGATATGTCCTTAATTAGGTGCGGGTTGACCTGCTATTCCTGGATTGAAGCTTTGTTTGGCTTGTGTCCTCTTTTTGGACTGTTATTTTCAGATCCAGCCTGTGTATTGATGTTGGCAGAGTACCAACTGTCAAGTATGAAATGTTTACCAGAATTTAGCTACACTTGACTCTAATGGGAGCTAGATAGTATTGTTACTTGCAGTAGTCAGAGCCAAACTGATCCAAATCCTTATCATACTTAGCTAGAAGTAATTCATTGCCTTTGAAATTCTTAGAAGCAACAGATACTTGAATAGTATTTTAACAGAGTAATGTATAAATGTGTAAGTGTAGTGTATCCACGCAGGGGAAATTTGTAGCTGTTAGAAAGAAGTTACAATGTCTGAGGTCTGTGTTAGCAAAGTACCAACCACTTTTTATCTCCCACTGGGCTTTTTTCTTTTCTTTCTTTCTTTCTTTCTTTCTTTCTTTCTTTCTTTCTTTCTTTCTTTCTTTCTTTCTTTCTTTCTTTCTTCTTCATATCTTACAGATAGAATGAGTCCATTCTTTCAGCTGCTATTTTACCTTTTCATGATTACCTCTTCACCAACAATCATTTATTTAAGCACCTACGGAATTTTTAAAGTGCTTGAAATAATTTGTGTAAGTGTTATAAGAGAATGTATTGAGATTATGTAACATGAAGTATATTTTTAAAATATTAAATTAGTAATTCTTACCTAAATTGTTCTGATACTATCAACAAGAGATGCTGTCTTTATTCTCTTAGACAATACTGACCTCTAGAGATGTAGCACTGTAAATTCACTTCTTAGTAGAACCATGGTTTTTGATCATTTCTAAAAAGAATTTAGAGAATTTTTTTGTTTTTTCTTCTTTCTCGTTTTTTAACTTTTATGAATAATTTCAAACAAGCATAAATTGTACTGAATTTCCACATGCTCTTTCCTCTGGATTTAACAGTTGAACATTTTTATGTTTGCTTCCTTTTTTTTTTTTTTCATGTGCTTTAAAGAAAATTACAAGGATCATGACATTTTATCCCTATATACTTCACTGTGCATCTCTAAAAAGGACATGTTTCTACGTAACAGTTCTGTTAATATAACATTGAAATTAGCATTTATTCCCTAATTGATCCAATACTCCTGTTTTCCCTGGTTGTTTCTTCTTATTTTATTTTATTTTATTTTATTTTATTTTATTTTATTTCATTTTATTTCATTTTATTTATTTTGAGAGAGAGAGAGTAAGAGTGTGTGCATGAGTAAGGGAGGTGCAGAGAGAGAGAGAGAGAGAGAGAATCCCAAGCAAGGTCCACACGGTCAGCACGGAGCCCTCTTCGGGGCTCGAACTCACCAGACTGTGAGATCATGACCTGGGCTGAAAACAAGAGTCGGATGCTTAACCAACTGAGCCACCAAGGCACCCCTTCCCTCAATTGTTACTAAAGTGGATTTCACAACTGGCTACTTCAAACCAAGATCCAGTCTCATGACATGCATTTTTTTGTTGCCCTGTTAAGTTCTCTTAATCTAGAACAACCTCTAGTCCTGTTCTTCCCTGTGACATTACTTGTTGAGATCAAATTACTTGTTACATAATGTCCTGCTCTTTGGATTTCTCTGATTATTTGCTCGGGGTGTCCTTTAACTTGTTTATTTTTCATATTCTTTTTCTTCTAAAGTGCAAATTAGATCCGAAGCCTTGACTGGCCTACGGTTAGCATTTTTGTGAATACGTTGTAGATACTCCTCATGTACTTCCTGCTGCATCATTTTACATGACGTATCCTATCTCGTCTCATTACTAGTGATGCTAAGATGTTTAAAGTGGTCATGACTAGATCTGCTATAAATTATTTTTATTCTCTGGCTACCAGCAGGTAGTCTGGAGAAATACTTTGGCACCGTTTGAGATCAGGATTCCGTTAAGCCTTTCACAAAATAGTTTTAAGATCTATTAAAGCTGTGGGCCACCTGGGTGGCTCAGTTGGTTAAATGTCCAGCTTCGGCTCAGGTCATGATGTCACAGCTCATGAGTTCGAGCCCCATGTCAGGCTCTGTGCTGACAGCTCAGAGCCTGCTTCAGATTCTGTCTCTCTCTCTCTCTCTCTCTCTCTCTCTCTCTCTGCCCCTCCCCCGCTCACATCTCTGTCTGTCTCTCTCAAATATAAATAAACATTTTTAAAAAAAGATCTGTTAAAGATGTAAAATGGAATTTTCTAATTCTGTGTGTTTTTTCAAAAAAACTGTTTTCAAAACTAAAATTCGTGTGTAGAGCAATTTCATCAACTGGAATTGTTGATCCTGAAATGTAGTTCCTACTAGAAAGACAAAATACATAGTTAACTTCTTTTTCTTTACCAATTTCTGAGTAAGGACTTCGGGTAAAAACGACCTCCAGCGGAAACAGATGTTATTTTTTCCAGGAAGAGCAGGATTTTTCCTTTATTTATTTATTTATTTAATTTTTTCAACGTTTTTTATTTATTTTTGGGACAGAGAGAGACAGAGCATGAACGGGGGAGGGTCAGAGAGAGAGGGAGACACAGAATCGGAAACAGGCTCCAGGCTCCGAGCCATCAGCCCAGAGCCTGACGCGGGGCTCGAACTCACGGACCGCGAGATCGTGACCTGGCTGAAGTCACGGACGCTTAACCGACTGCGCCACCCAGGCGCCCCTCCTTTATTTTTTTAATATCCTTGACATCTCATGGATTTTTATGTATTCAGTGTGATTCAACCTACAGTTATTATTTTTAAGTTAAATTTGTTCTTTTTGTTGCCTACTCTTTATTAAAATACCTTTGTATACAACTTTTTTGTTTAAATGCCATTCATTATGTAGTCCTTAGGTATCGTCCGTTGGGTCTCCCCTATGAGCAACAAAGAAATTAGCTTCCTTTAGCCTCCTTGACTACCATTGTATTTTAGTCAGTCGTAGCTTTTTCGACCTGTGTCTTTCTGCTCTTCAGCTCTTTAGATTTACATGGTATCCTTTGACTCTAACCATTCAACTGTGATTGGTTTACACACTTTGATTCTTACACACAAATCATTTACACGCTTTGATTCTTCCGAATCCTTTATTCCTGTCTTTGGTTTCCTCTTAAATCCCCAGTTAAATTTATTCAGTGCTGACCAACAGTGCTTTTGCTGAGTGTTCTTCAGTCCTCCTTCAGTTGGCTAAAGCTCATCCTCTAATGGATTACTTCAGAAGAGCTAGCACATAGCTGTCCTTCCTATTATCTGAGTTCTTAACGTGTTAAAAGCTCTTCCTGTAGCCTTGATACATGAAAGACTCAGCTACTTCCAAACTCTTTGGTTTAGCCCTCTATCCTTGGGTGCTCTAGCAAATTTCCATAAACTTGAGGGCTTACAACAACAGAAATTTCTTTTCTCGCAGTTTTGGGGCCAGAAGTCTGATACCAAGTCGTTACCGTGCTCCCTCTTGAAGACTTCCCTTGCCTCTTCTAGCTTCTGGTGGCACGAGACATCCCTTGGTGCCCTGGTTTGTAGACCCATCACTCCATGCCTCCTCCTTCCCATTCTCTCAGTCTGTGTTTTGTGTGTCCTGTTTTTGTAAGGACACCAGTCATTGAATTTAGGGCCTACTCTAATCCAGTGTGACCTTGACTTGAATTACATCTGCAAAGACCCTGTATCCAAATGAGGTCACATTCGAAGGTTCGTAGCAGGCATGAATTTTAGTAGGACACTGTCTTACCCCCGCTGCACTCTTTTCTCTTGGTTACTGGTAGAAAATATTGAACTGATTAATATCCGTGTGGGTGCATGTTGAATCCCATTGGCAGCGAAGCCGATAATCCGATTTTCTTTCCTTTGTAAGGAGCTTGGTATTTTTGCCTGGAGTGCCAAGGAACTTTATCTTGGAAGTCTAATAATAGAACTCTAGATGTCAGATACAGAGTTGGCTTTCTGGGCAGATATCTACACAGTGTGTCTCTGTGTGGACATTTCGGTCCTCTTTTCTTTCAGGCATGATCTTTTGGACCGTAATTTTACAATGGGTTCTATCTCATGGCTCCTGGTTCCCTTTTTCAGAGACCTGCTAATATGTATATACTGACTCTTCTTCCGCTGACGTCTGTGTGTCGCCTTCCCTCTGGTCCCTTTAATCAGTTTTCTCGTTTTCGCTTATCCTTTGCCGTCCTCCTTGCCTGCTCTGATTTTGGGCCACGCTGTTGCCCTTCCGTATATCCCACCATCTAGGGCTGTCTTCAGCCATCTTGTGTTTCTGTTGTTGTTGTTGTCGTTTTCAATTTCTTCCCCACGTTACGCGAGGGCCCATTTCGTTTCACTACGTTCCTACTTCTCTACCTGTCCTCAGTTGTTTCCTTGTTCCATGGTGTTCTTTTGGGTTTTTTTGTTGCCTCTTTCTTTCTTTCTTTTTCTTTCTTTCTTTCTTTCTTTCTTTCTTTCTTTCTTTCTTTCTTTCTTTCTTGTTCTCTAGAATATTGTGTTACCGTTTTATTCTGCGTGATCTATGAGCATTTTCAAGTAGCCTGGAACGTTTCGACCTTCATTCGTTGTGTTTTCTTCTTCTGGTCTCAGCGGACTTTGCAGTAGTCCGCGTTTCTCATTCCCATTTGGGCCGCGGCACTGCCGTTGTGGAGTTGTGGGAAGGTGTTTGGGTGGTTCTCAGCCCAGGAGCTTTCTTCTCCGTTAGGTGAGGAAGACATTATCTTGGTTAGCAGGCATCTTGTTTTGTTTCTACCCTTCTGCTTTCTTATTTCAGGAGGGCCCTTATCTCCAACTCCTCCTTTTCTTTAGTTCTGTTTGCAGTCTCCCATCTTTGTCTCTCGTGGAGACACTCATGGAGACACGTCCCGATAGGTGTTGTGTGCCCTCAGGACTTCACTTGGGCTCTGTGTCTTCTCCTGGCCTCCTCTTGTCGCCGCTCTCTTGCCACATTTCAGGCCCGCTTTCAGGAGTTCTCATCTCAGATGGGACCTTTTCCCTCTGGGGAGAAATCCCGGCCGCTGTTCTCTGACTTCTCCCACCACCGAGAGTCCTCCAACCTCTTGGCATGTCCGGAGCTCCTGTCACAGTCCCCACCCTGGGATCAGCCGCGGCACTCATTCTGCTGACCTTCAGTGTTTACTTCTCTTCTTTCTCCGAAGTTTGCGTTTGTGACCAGTCTCCGTCTTCTACTGATTCCCTAGCTGTTGATGAAGGGTGTTCGTATTTGCCCTCCTTGTCTCTGTGTGTGGTTTTTAGAGAGAAGTGTGACGGGAGTCCAAGAGCCTGCCACCATCTTTGGGGAACTCAGAAACCCCGACTCCGCCTACTTTTTTGATGTTTTCCTGCAGCCGGGAGTAAGTGGTAATGCAGCTGCTGTTGTCCAGACAGCATGCAGCCATGGCGGACTGTTTTTCCCCATGGTGAGTGACTGCTAGAGCACCAAGCTAATGGGGATGATTCTGAGTCAGTCCGTTCTCTTGTATAGCTTGGTAGTCACTGAGGAAAACTTGCAAGCCGAGAAAAACATTTCAAGCCATCTCGAGGGTCTCCTCACCTTCTTATAAGTTCCTGTTCTATTTTGAAATCTAGAGCATTTTTTTACGCTCTCCGACAAAGCAGACACGTAACCCTAACTCCCCCCTTGAGCTGCCTTATGTTTATAAAGCTCCCTTAGGAGATGGGTCCAATATGCGAATAATTGAAACTACGAATGGATCAGAAATAGAGGTAGTATAGGAGCAAAACCTGTTTTAAGTTGTTAATTATCCAGGGTAACTAGTTTTGCTGCTTATGTCCTAGGTGGTCACAGGCGGGGTTCCCCAGGAGCCAGACTTTTGACGTGGAGATGAGCACGCAGGATGTTTCCCGAAGAGTTATTTGTGTAGGGGAGGGGAAGACGCTGGCCGAGCTACAGGGAGATTGGGGTGTAATCCCAGTGAGCACTCAGCAGCTCACAAGGAGCTCTGGAACCTGGGCGTCATTAAGTCAAGTCTTAAGTAGCCACTGTCTCTGGTTGGGCAGGATTACACGGCCTTTTTTAACTTGGTCTTCATATTTGCCTATTAGTGTAAAAAAAATACTAAATATTACTCTGGTTCTCAGAAAAAAAATATTTCCATTTTGGAAAAAAAATACAAGCAATTCTGTGTAAAAGGATATTTTTCCAGTCAACCCTTTGTACGTTGAGTTTCAGTTTCAAAAAGCTTCAGTGCTGTTAATGGGTATTATATTTGCTTTTCAGCTTGGGCCATGGTAGATGGTGGGTCCAACGTGAAAGCCCGCACTTCCTACAACGAGAGGACCCCGAGGATCGTTGTGTCACGCTCCCATTCAGGAATGGTCAAGCAGGTTGCTCTTCAGACTTTTGGAAACCAGACCACCATTATCCCAGCTGGTGGTGCCGGTATGTTCCTACCCCCCTTGTGGCGCCGGTGCCCCGCGTCCCCAGCACGGTCAGGGCTTCTGTCAGGAGGAAGGTTCGCTTGTCCTGTGCTCGGGAAGAAAAGGGAGGATAGAGCGCGTGCTCTCCCGACAGGCCCGGTCTCCTACTTGGTAATGTCTGGGGTGGGATCTCAGTCACACATGCCTTCGTATGAGCCACGGTGTCAACAGTAGCGGCACGTCTCAGCCCGGTGACTCCCGCTCCTCGAACACTGAGGCGGCATCTTCACGTCAGTGGCGTAAGTCATCGCGCTGGGAGCTTCGCTGCAGGAGTATCTGTGAGGAGAGGGGAGATCCAGCACATTCCGATGCTTCGTGTGGCAGAACGATGCCAGGCGTCATCACGAGGGTCCCTAGAGTGGCTGATCCGCGGGTCACTTTCGACACCTCTGAACTCTTCAGCCTTCGTGTCCGGGGCGAGCCCGAGTCTAGTGGCCACCCAGCTCGTCGCACGTTCTCTACCGTTTTATTACCTGAGTTACTGATCCGGGGTCGGCTTACTCTCTCTGAAAGGCCAGCTATAAATGTTTAAGGCTTTACGAGCCACATATGGACCCTCTTGGATGTGTGGGTTTCTGGCACCCTTTAAAAATCCAGAAAACCATTCGTGGCCTCAGGGTTCTACAAAACCGGCACATAGCCTGGATGTGGCTCATAGGCCGTTTGCCTCCCCTTGTTTTGAGTGCCATTGAATAGGACAGAAGTGTTTTCAGTCCAATGAGTAACACGTTGTGGTCAGAAACGTGTGTTTGAAGACCTTTTCACCACAGTAATAAAGGAAAAAGTAATGCTGATTAACTTTTAAGCCCAGTAATTTTAATTTAGTGATTACATATAGGTACCTTACTTAATATGACTTCATTGTTTTCTTATAAGCTCTCTGTTAGGCTGGTTAGGAAAGGTAAGGTTCAGAATACCTGGTGGGAATGGGATAAACCAGATCCTGGACCTGGTTTCATCTGTGTGTTTTATTATATTATTTTTTTAAAAAACTTTGCCTCATTACAATAAGGGCTTCAGATTGTAGTGCTCGGTCTTTCAAATCCAGTGCTCGTGGGTATTTAGATGGATTTAGCTTCAGTGTAGTATTCCGTAGGAAATGAGACATGGTGTATGTATCATTCCATAGAAAACAACCACAAAGTAGATTTAAATTTAAAAGATTATAGACGTGTGTTTGGTTACACTTAAGAATAGCTTCGTAAGTTATTTTGCAGTATATTTTCCGCTCATTTGGGTTTAATGTCTGGCTGTTATTTGAAAAAAAAAAATAAAAAGAACAAAACTATTTTTAGATAATTTTAGACTTAGCCCTTGCAAACACAGTCAAGAGAACTCCTTCACGTCCTGTGCCGTTACTTTTAACAATGTACTCTTAAACAGGAAGCTACTCTCTTTAAATCTTGGGAATAGTAACTTAAATTCTGTGTTCACCTTTTAGGTTATAAAGTCTTAGCACTCTTGGATGTACCCGATAAGAGTCAAGAAAAAGCTGATCTGTATATCCATGTGACATACATCAAAAAATGGGATATATGTGCTGGCAACGCCATCTTAAAAGCCCTTGGGGGGCATATGACTACCCTGAGCGGTGAAGAAATCAGTTACACTGGGTCCGACGGCATTGAAGGAGGGCTCCTTGCCAGCATCAGAATGAACCACCAAGCCCTGGTCAGAAAACTGCCAGATCTAGAGAAGACAGGACATAAATAAGCAAAGCTGATTACAGGTCACAGCTCTTCCCAAGTTGAACGGTCCGCCGAAACGCCGGGGGCTTCAAAGCATCGGTGCAGACTATGCATGGTTAAGGCCATCCTGAACTTTCTAAAGTATTTATGAAGCATCAGAGACTTATTTTCCCTGTAATAGGATGGAAGATCAGGGAAAATGGGTTGCTTCGTGTCTCAAGTATTGTCTTTATTTTTGAGACGATTTTCGTACAGTTGTCATACACAAGGCGCATATATATATATATGTATATATATATATTTGTGAATTAAAATCTACAGCTGAGTACATTGTTCTGAGTCACCATTTTCACACAACATCACGAACCTTCACTGTTTGTTCGTACTTTCATATAGAATTGGGCTGAAGAAAGGATTGATTTTGTGTAGATTTAATAATTACTTTACAATTGTATCTCATTGAAAATAAAGTTATTGGGGGTTTTTACCCCTAATGCAGATAGAAAGCACAAGCAGCCACGTATTCGTTAATATGCAACAAATGCTCTATTTATCTGTTGCTGAATATTTCTTAAGGATTAAAATAGAAAAAGCTGAAATTGTTTTCATTCTTCGAAATTTTAATAACAGGTTCACCAGCTAGTCGAGAATATAGCTGTTTGATGGTTGAGTTGTAATTGTAGTTTCCGTGTGTGTGTTTTGTTTTGTTCTGTTTTCTTTTGATACAGAACGGTGTATTTGTACCCCTGGGTTCAACGTTTCTGCCATCTTCCTACTGATTTTCGTTTGCTCTGTGGACAGTGCATGGTTCCATCCTTTCCCTCCTGACCAACATTTAGTTTTAACTCATAAGGTCTGGATTAAGGTTTCAGGGTTAGCACTAGGATTTTGGTACATTTTCTCATTAGGGATAAATGATGCACTATAAGAATATAAATGATTCTATTAATTGACTTATTTGACAATTACATGGCTTAAGCTAGCTTTGGTTATTTTAAAAAACTTTGTTTTAGTACTTTTTAAACAATTTGCCAGGTTTGAATGTAGAGATTCTCTCCCTATCAAGAATGATTTCTGGTTGCTTTTACCATTAATAAATGCACCTAACCTAACTAAATTCTCAAGGTAGTAACTTTTAAGATACTTTGAAGTTTCCATTCAGATTAAAATAATGATGGTTAATGTTACTTTTTGATTAATTTTTTAAAATTCGGTGTGTGGAATCTGGTTGGAAGAAAGGCGGTTGAGTCTTTACTGAGTCACTACAATTAGCCCCTTACTTTGTAAACTGTCTTTCCTGGGGATGCCGGATTTCTCTCAGTGTGAGATCTGGAAACTCTGTGTAAACAAATACCGTTATTTCATGTGACTTCGTATTTTATAACATTCTGATAAAGGGGGTGGGACGGCTTATTTTGTTTTCTTTAAAATAGCTTTCCATTTATTTTCCTATCTTGGAGGTGAAATTGACCAAAGAATGGACATCCTCATCTGGTGGCACGTGCATACAACTTTAGGTCTGCGTTTTACACGGTCTCCAAAGCCCTTTACTTCCTCATTAGGGACTTGAATCCGGTAGGATGCACGTGTTTCTCCTCAATATCCAACAGCTGGTCACCAGTCTGGGCGTGGAGTGGGCCTCAATAGGTGGGATTTTGTTCAATGAAAATTCATGCAACGTTTTGGTAGTCGGGACACTTGGTATTTAAACAGGACTTTGGGATTCAGAACAGAAAATCGGAGAGCTCACCTTCCTACTTGGCAATGAAATGAGAACACTTTTTCTCAGTAGGGATGGCAGAGGCTTGTATTATTTCCAGAGTCCGTGGTAGAAGCAGTTAATTATAATGTGTCAAATATGGGGAAACAGGACCGGCATACTAGGAACTGGTGTCTGATTGGGAGTTGTTGGTTGTTTTTGTTTTGTTTTGTTTTTTTCAGCAATAGACGGAAACTTTCTAACTTCATGGAAATGAAACCAGTTCATATTAGCAAGCATGACTGCTTTGGTTTTATTTTTAATTTCATTAATCTGCATGTAGATAATGACTTGCGAAGGGCTTGTGTGCAAAAATTAAGATATTGGCTGGCAGTTAAATGCATTATTTATATAATTTATTGGGTAGAGGCTAATTACTAATGGTTTTTAGGTGCTTTCATAGAGAGTTTGTTTTGAAATTTTGCTTTTGTTTCCAAAAGTCAGTCTACATTACAGAACTAATAGAAGTACAAAGAACAGTGTTTATATTTATTTATGTGAGACATTGTGCCAGAACATACCGGTGAAACACCACGAATAAGTAAGGCATGTAATATCTCCCAGAATTACAGAAATAAAATCACTTCTAAAATGTAGCACAATAATTAGAGTTTAACTTTTAGTGACCCTGAACCTCCCTGACTCCTGGCCTTCTCTTTCCTTTATCTTTACCCTCACTGAGAGCACAGTGTTCCCTTAAAATTTGAGTTTTACCCATCACACTTAGTAAAAACAGGGACGCCAGTAACCTCAGTACTTATCGGCCGTCCCCCTCCTCTGCCCTTGGTCTTTACCTTGTTCTCGATGCCCTCAGCCCCTTAATGTTCTTCGCTCTCTGCCCCTCTTTCTTGACCAGCACTCTTCCCCAACGCTCAACCCCTGAATTCTCTCATAGACCTCCTTTTCTCCAGGTTGGCTGCTGAGATCTCCCGGTAGAACGGAGATGCTAGGTCAGTTCCCAGCCAGGGAGACGAAGCCTTGTCAGAGTTCTGGTTGACCGTTACTTTTCAGAGACGTCTCAAAAAGTAAGGGAAGATCACCTTCAAAACCACAAAGATCCGCCCTGTCAAGGCTAATCCGGTGCTTCTGTCTATACGGAGCATTTCTTCAGATCCGTTCTTCACAGAACCGAAAATGCAGTCAATACGACAAGTAGGTATATAGGCCTGCTTAAGACAACTTGCTTTTCCTGTTCGTTTTCACACTTCTGTCCCTATTTCAGCGGAGATTACCGAGAGCCTACGAGACGGATCATTTCTGTCCGGTGTTCAGTTGCCGGGCAAAATTCTTTCCCCCAATTTTAGTGGTTTTTCTTGATTTTAAATCCACATTCAAGTGAATTATTTATGGCCGTATGATGAAGCTGAGAAGTGCTTTGGTTGATGTGGTTGAAGCAACAATTGTGCAAATTCCGTTTGCGGGGTGTGCCCTTGGAATATTGTGCAAATTGGGTCAGAAGAAGTGGGGGAGGGGCGGCGGCTAAGAAGAGAGTCCGGAAGAAGAACAAGCGTCCAGGGGAGGGGAGGGGAGGGGAGGGGAGGGAGGCCGCAAACCACTGCCCCCAGAGGTGGGGAGCTCTGCCCTGGTCTCAGATGCTCAGAAACTGGATCTTACTCGGGCTTGGAAGGTGAGAACTCTCTCTGATAGCCCAGCATAAGTAGAGAGAGCTGGGGTGCCACGACGCCCTGTTCCCCAGAAAAGAAAAACATCCAGCTTGCCTCTCCTCGGTAACACCTTGAAAATGACCTTATGGAGACAATCTTTGGCAGGTTAAAAATAGAAACCGCTTGGATCATTCTAGCTGTAGCTGTTTGCGTTGGCTAGGTGTTGACTGGTCCTGGATAGAAACGGCGATTTTGCGTTTTTGATCCGGGTTGAATTTAAGACGCATTAGTTTCAGTATATGCCTACAAAACGTCTGTCTTGTAACTGTTGTGTAAAATAAACCTATTCTACGGTTTCATTTTTATCCTAAAAAAAAGTTGTGCCTTAACAATAGGGCATTGTATGTTAATAAGGGAAAACAAAATCTTTTTTTAATAGATGGGGAAAATAGGAACTTTTTGCCATTAAAATTTAAGTTCTTTTAGCATTTTTAATATTAGAGTTGGGGAAAATTCATTAAAGTTAAATACAATTGATATAAAATTATTTTTGCATAATCTAGCATTTACAACTGAAGTGCGTTTTTATAAGAACTGGCATCTTGATGTATATAGGTCTGAAATGATACTTCATCCTTTGGTTTTTTCATTTGAATCAATACAAGACCAGGGTAAGGTACATTTTGGTTTTTATTTGACTTTTAAATCATTTCAGCGTGCTATTGTATCTGTTCTGCTAGTCCTCTGAGTTGCTTTGGTTCCTAAAGATTAGCTATTTGTTCGTGGTACCATATCAATAATTTATTGATGCTAAAAAAAAAAAAAAAAATACTGTGTGTCACGTGACTTAAACCAGAACAGTTCCTGGATTGAAGGGGGGAGGATGGGGGGGGGGGGGGCTTCCGATTAGCAGTTACTAAGAGGACAAGAATTGAACTTTGTACTTCAAAAGAAGGTTTTGGCTTTATGAGGTGCTGTTTATGTGAGTTGTTTATTTTCATTTTATCAAAACCTGGCAGGTGTTAGCATTCCAATTTACTGTTGGTTTCTTTTTAAAAAAATTTATTTTTAAAGTTGGATGGTGAATTAATTCTGTGGGAAAATGAGTTTTATAAGTAGTTTTTTTTTTTTTTGAGATAATACAAGCCAAACTTTTAGAAGTTAAAGCTGATGAAGAATATTAAAATGTTACATATTGTGTTTGTACATGTTCCCTAAAGTATTATAATTAAGGTAATTTGTGTAAATCACAAAAGCAGAAACTTTGATGTTTGATTAGTAGTATGTTGTGTTAGAATTCCTCTTGGAGTATGTTCTATGCGTAGTAAGTTATTATTCAGAAGGGACGTGCTCATCCTGTATTTTTTTAAATAGGAAATACAGCATGCCAAAGTCCTTATTAGGTCGGTTTACCTACGGGGACTTCCATCTCTGTCCCCAAATTCTCTCTCATCATCATTTATGCTGAATTGAGGAGGTAACGTTTGAGGACTTTAATATCACGTGTAAAATATGGACTTCTATTTCCGTGTAACATGACGTCTTCCATCGGCAGGAACCAAAGCTAGTCGTAGAGTCTAACAAGAGAGACCCTGTTCTGCCATGATGAACTGTGGTGCTCCTGATGGATTTTTCCCCCCATTTGATGATGTTACTTAAGCTACTAGAGGTGTATACACACGGGGTTGAGTTTACACTAAACTATGAAGTGGTGTTTCCTGTTCATGTCCCTGCCTCTTCAAACTTTGCTTTTTTAATTGACTTGACTTCTGTGGATCTCTTCCTTGTAATAGGCTAACGCCGATGAGAAGGATTAAACTAAACATGCCCCTTCCCTTCGAATACCCCTTCCCTTTTGACACGTTTAAACCTAAAGGGGAGCTAGTTCATTTGCTGTTGCCGAGACCTGCCTAGACCCCAGAGTTTTCTTTACTTGGCATGCTGTATCCTGCCCCACCCACACCACCAAATTTCAGGGGGGTCCCGATTTTAATCTCTACTGAGAAGCAAACTCTCCTCCCTCCACGGCTTTAGAGCAGTTATTTTGTACCTCACCTGTAGCACTCATGGTTCTATGTGCCGTTGTAAACTTCTTATGGACAGGGATTATGTCTTGGTGATTTTTGTATTTCCGCCTCAGCCCCAGCAGCTAGCCCAGTGTCTTGAACAAATTAGGTGCTTAATGTATGTTGAACTGAACTGAATAAAGGGTTACTACTGGCATAAGCATTTCTCATGCCTCAGTTGTGTAAGCTGCTTGTTTTGTTAACTGCAAATATTGATGATTATCACCCCACGCACTAAATTAGTTTTAAAAGTTTTGCTTTCTTTCCTTCAGATGCTACCCCATGGACGTTTACCTCTAGAAAGTGTGATTGCTTCCAACGAAATGACTATCCCAAACTCTCTGCCCCTGGACATACGTTGCCAAACTGAAATTTGAATTTTCTGAATAAATTGGTCATGTCTGGAAGAGATGGTGTGCTGCACCTGCTTTTTTCCTCTCTCTCTCTGTTTTTAAACTAGGGTAACACACATCCACAGATTTACCGTTCTAACCATCTGTAAGTACACAATTCAGTGTCATTAAATACATTCACAACATTGTACAACCTCCACCACCGTGCTTTTGAAGAAGCCGTTCATCATCCCAAGCAGAAACTACCCATTGAGCCACTCCCCATGCCCCCTTCCCCTCAGCCCCTGGAACTGTCTGTCCTGCTTTTTCTACGAGTGCATCTGCTTTTGAACGCTTAATTTTCCGGGATTCTCGGTCTTCTCACACCGGGTACAGAAAAGGCGTCTGCGTGAAAAGGGGCGTACAAGGCAAACATAGCCATAACGGAAGTGTAACTTGCATTCTCCGATAGATGTGTTTAAGGTGGAGGGAGGATAGAAAAAGAGCAAAAGAAGCAAAGACAACAAAATTGTGGGAAGGCAGTGATAGGAATCACACGATGAGAAAGATCTCCAAGGCTTTTGTACTCCTCGAGTCTTAGACATGGCACAAAGAAGTCATTAGCCTCATGTTATGAATTCGACGATTTCACATCCTTGACTTTTGTATCAGAAACATAGTGTTTGTTCATCTAAAAAATGAGAATTCTACATCCTAAGAAAAAAAATTGGAATATAAGCCATTATTTTTAAAATTGTTTCTAAAATCTGAGCATTTTGAAAGCACAGACACTTAAGGATAGTTGACACAATATTACATTAGGTTCAGGTGTACGAAACAGTGATTCTACAACCCTCTGCATAGCGCTGTGCTTCCCCACATGCATAGCTACAGTCTGTCACCATGTGTTGTTACAATACCCTTGACCGTGTTCTCTATGCTGTACTTTTTACCCTGGTGACTGAGCCCATAACTGGAACCCTGTACCCCCCACTCTCCACTGTTTTGCCGATTCTCCCACCCCTCCTCCCCTCTGGCAATCACGTTCGTTTTCTTTTTTTTTTTTTTTTTTTTTTTTAACGTTTTTTATTTATTTTTGGGACAGAGAGAGACAGAGCATGAACGGGGGAGGGGCAGAGAGAGAGGGAGACACAGAATCGGAAACAGGCTCCAGGCTCCGAGCCATCAGCCCAGAGCCTGACGCGGGGCTCGAACTCACGGACCGCGAGATCGTGACCTGGCTGAAGTCGGACGCTTAACCGACTGCGCCACCCAGGCGCCCCTCGTTTTCTATGTTTATGAGTCTGTTTCTGCTTGTCTGTTTTTTAGATTCCACACGAAACCATATGGTATCTGTCTTTCGCCATCTGACTTACTTCCCTTAACATGATCCATTCTAATTCCGTCCATGGTGTCACAGATGGCAAGATCTCATTCTTTTTTTATGGCTGAGTAATAGTCCATTGTACGCATATCCCACATCTCCTTACTCCATTTATCTATCGATGACACTTAGGTTGCTTGCACATCTTGGCTATTGTAAAACGCTGCAATCAACAAAGGGGTGCATATATCTTTTGGAATTATCGTGTTCTTTTTCTTTGGGTAAATATTCAATAGTGGCATTACTGGCTTATATGGTATTTCTATTTTAAAATTTTTGAGGAATCTTCGTACCTTTTTCCACAATTATTGCACCAATCTACATTCCCACCGACAACGCGCAAGGGTTCCTTTTTCTGCATATCCTCACAAACAGCTGTCACTTCTCCTTTTGATATTAGCCATTCTCACGGGTATAAAATGATACCTCATTCTGATTTGCATTTCCCTGGTCATTAGTGATGTTGAGCAGCTTTTCATGTGTCTGTTGACCATCTGTATGTCTTCTTTGTAATAAGTTTTCTTCAGTTCCTCTGCCCGTTTTTGTTTGTTTGTTTTTAAGAAACACTGAATGTTAGAGCTGGAAGGATCCTTTTTTAGTTTAAATTCCAGTATAACATACAGTGTTATGTTAGTTTCAGATGTACAATATGGTGAATCACCACTTCCATTCATCACCCAGTGCTCATCACGACAAGTGCCCTCCTTAATCCCCATCACCTGTTTCACCCATCCCCCCAACCCACCTCCCCTCTGGTCACCAGCAGTTTGTTCTCTATAGTTGAGAGTCTGTTTTTCACTTTGTGTCTTTTCTTTGTTCTTTTTTTTTTCTCTTAAATTCCACCTATGAGTGAGATCACATGGCATTTGTCTTTCTCTGACGGGCTTATGTAGTGTTTATACCCTCTAGCTCCATCCATGTCATTGCAAATGGCAAGATTTAATTCTTTTTATTTTTATGGCTAAATAATATTCCATTGCGCGCACGCGTGTGTGTGTGTGTGTGTGTGTGTGTGTGTGTGTGTATCCATACTGTATCTTCTTTATCCATTCATCTATTGATGGACACTTGGATTGCTTCCATAATTTGGGTATTATAGATAATGGTGCTATAAACATAGGGGGGCATGTATCCCTTTGAATTAGCATTTTTGTATTTGGGGGGTAAATACCCAGTAGTGCAATTACTGGATCATAGGGTAGTTCTGTTTTTAACTTTTTGATGAAATTTCCATACTTTTTCCCACAGTGGCTAACCCAGTTTGCATTCCTACCCACAGTGCCAGAGGGTTCCTTTTTCTCCACATCCTCACCAACGCTTGTTGTTTCTTATGTTTTTGATGTTAGCCATTCTGACAGGTGTTCAGTGATATCTCATTGTAGTTTTGACTTACGTTTCCCTGATGATGAGTGATGTTGACCATCTTTTCATGTGTCTGTTGGCCATCTGGATGTCTTCTTTGGAGAAATGTCTGTTCATGTCTTCTGCCTGTTTTTAATCAGATTATTTGGTTTTGGTTTTGTTTTGTTTTGTTTTTGGTTCGAGTTGTATAAGTTCTTTATATATTTTGCATATTAACCTCTCATTGGATATATTATTTGCAAATATCTTCTTCCATTCAGCAGGTTGCCTTTTTATTTTGTTGGTTTCTTTGTGCAAAAGCTTTTTAGTTTGATGTAATCCCAATAGTTTTTTTTTTGCTTTTGTTTCCCTTGCCTGAGGCGACAGAAGTAGAAAAATGTTGCTAAACCCAATGTCTAAGAGATTACTGCCTATATATTTTTTTCTAGGAGTTTTATGGTTTCAGGTCTCACATTTAGATCTTTTGTCCACTTTGAGCATATTTTTGTGTATGGTGTAAGAAAGCAGTTTAGTTCCATTCTTTTACATGTAGCTGTCCAGTTTTCCCAGCACCATTTGCAGAAGAGACTTTTTTCCCCATTGTATATTCTTGCCTCCTTTGTCATAAATTAATTGACCATATAGTGTAGGTTTCTTTCTGGGCTTTCTATGCTGTTCCAGTGATCTGTGTGTCTGTCTGGTGCCAATACCATACTGTTTTGATTGTTATAGCTTTGTGTAGCATACCTTGAAATCTGAGATGAGCACAGAAACATTTTTTAAATGTCTCAGCTCTTTAATAACTTCAAAGATTATGTTCCTTCTCCCTTTTAACTCTTTTGGGAGGCTCTTCGTAGGAATTATCATTTCAGAGTTTCCAAAGCTCTTCAACGTGGATTCTAGCTTCCCCAGAAGAGGGGCCACCCTGTGAGTGTCAAATACCACCTGATATTTCAGAAATCGTATATGGTTGTTTGTTTGTTCGTTTTGTTTTGTTTTGTAATTTCTGAGACTTTTAACTAGTCTCATTCAGTTTGGAGCTCAAACGGAGAAAACGACAACAACAACAACAACAAAAACCATGATTCACAGTGAATGATGGAGTCCAGCACCTCCCATGGTCTCCATTTGCTCTCTGGAACTTCTGTCCCTTCCTCCCAGCCAGTGCAGTTTACCAGCCAGTCGTGCTTTGGGGATTCACACGAGAACATCAGGAAATGAAAGAGTTCATCTTGTTGGACAGCGGGCAGCGTGGTTTCTCTCCCCAACAGGATTTCTGATCATGAAACAAGATTTCCACAGCTCTGGTGGGAGTTCTTCCCAGATAAGTGCTGGGTCAGATCTTATTTCACAGTAGGAATACAAACAGCACGTTTGCGAAAGTTGTTCTTTCTGTGTTCAGTGAATTTAGTTCTCTAGGCTGGATTAAGATCTTTGGTTACATCAAATCACCCGGCAGAAGACCAGAGCTCATTCTTCAAAGAGAACAGTGTCATGGAAAATATTTTTCAAAGTGGATGTAATTTTGCCTAAAGCAGCTGTTGGTAGGTAAGCAGTGGAGCGTCATGGGGCGGGAGGAAAATGATCTTTCTCGAATCCGCTTTTTACTCCCGGGAGAAGTGATACAACATTCTTCGGTGTGTCAAATGGTTGTTTTGGACGGCAAGCCAAATCCGTCCCGGAAACCTCAGTGGATTCAATATCTCGACAAAAGGAAACATTTAAAATTGTAAAGTATGTCAGACAACAAAAATGATCCTGCAACTCACAGCAAGAGCTGCATCTCCAGTAGTGATAAGGTCACGCCTCAGCCCTGGACCCCTGGAAAGTAACAGGGGTAGATGTGCGACACGAGCGGCCCCCGTTTAACGCAACAGTTCGGTCACTGAGCGGTGTCGGAGACAGGAGTTGGGACCTTCCAGAGATGAGTTCTGGTGGGGAAGTTCACTGCCCGGACTCTGGTGCAGCCCCACCTACGTCTGAACACCCTTCTGCCTCTTAGTGGCTGCGTGATCTTGGGCAAGGGGCTCCGCTGTGAAGGGGCATACCGGGAGCACCGTCCACAGGGCTGCGGCCGCGATGAAATGAGATAAAATGCGGAACAGCCTTGAACAGCCATGCAGGCCCTGACGGATGCACACTCCTCCCTGCCGCCGACATACCCCCCCCCCGAGATTTTCTTACAGTCGTCTGATCTGGAGGCCTCTGCTCCATGCTGTATTTACTTGGCAGGACTCTCTTGCTTTCAAGAGGCAAAAATGACCGCGAATTAAGCCGAGCGGAAAATGATTTACTGGCTCGAGTGTCTGAGAAAGACAAAGGGATGAGAAGGTGGACCATTGGGAAGATGTAGCCATTTCTCCCCGCTCCCTCCCGGGCTCTATCTGCCGGCGTGTTGGGTTCATCCTCTCCTGTAGACTGTCTCACTCTGCAAAATGGGGGACGTAGCTGTCTGTGAGCCAAGATCCACACTCTTCCAGCAGGCCCCACGTGCACACAACAGTCGTGTATGCTATGCTGACTTTGCAGGAAAGCCCTGGAAAGGACAGTGGTGGGATTGGTCGGAACGCACACCCTCACCTTTCCTAAAGTCTCCGTCCAAGGGCCAAGACAGGGTCTGTCAAAGAAAGGAAGAGGGACGCCTGGGTGGCTCAGTTGGTTAAGCGTCCGACTCTTGATTTCGGCTTAGGTCATGATCTCACGGTTCGTGAGATCGAGCCCCGTGTCTGCCTCCGTGCTGACACTGAGGAGCCTGTGTGGGATTCTGTCTGTCTCTCTCTCTCTCTCTCTGTCAGCCCCTCCCCCACTCGCTCTTTCCCTGTCTCTCTCTCTCAAAATAAAAAAATAAAAACTTGAAAAAAAAAAGAAGAAAGTTTGACAGTGGAAACCGTAGCTACCAAAATCTCATCAGGGATTCATCTGTGAGGATGAGGTGAAGAACTGCCCTCAGCCTCAGTCAGTGCCCATCCGTGAAGGACAGCGGACAACCGCTGTCCCCTTAGGTTTCTCACCTGTTCTTTCCTGACTGGAGGCCCAGGTCTCAACAGCACCCCAGCTCTGTAGCAGCGGACTGTGTCCTCCACTGCCCGAAGCCTTATAGGCCACTTTCTTGGCACCTCGCTCTTCTGTGAGGTATTGGGCTGGGTAGAGGCTGGAGACCCACAGACTGGCCTGCACCCTTGTTTTCACGCTAAGAATTTATATCCCTGTCAAGATCCTTGATCCTTCTTCTTCTGTGGATTTCCAGGAGTCAAGGCAAAAAAATCATTACTACTATGTTGGTCTGAGTAGCGTGTGGCTGGGCCCACTGCTGACGTGTAGGAACCTGTGTGGCGCTCAGTGGACAAGGCAGAATGCAGGCGGAAAACAGTGGACACCCCAGGTTTGAGTGTGACGGGTGCCCAAAGGCCAGAGTCCCAGACTTTCTTATTTATCCCTAGTGTTGGCGTGAGGGGTTGGCCTCATCCTGGCAAGAGGAGAATGTGAGGTCCCCAGTCCTCCTGTGGGCTTTCAATATGGCAGATGAACTCAGATGAAGGATTAGGAAAGATTGAGGTTGTGAAAAAATGTCCTCCAGGTTTTTCAGAGCTATAATAATTCTGCATCTAACAGGCAAAGTGCCAGCATGAAAGAGGCCTGTGAAATGGGTAACAGACTAGGGCAGAAAGCTCAAGGCTTTCTGTAGGAGGACTTCAGTCCATGGTGAAGCACTGTGGGAACAGATGATATTAACGGTAAGACCCAACTACAAGAGTTAAGGGGAGCCAGAAACAGTCCTTTAGGCGTGAAGACATTTCAAATTTTATGTGCTTTCAATATACTAACATTTAGAAGCGATTTTAGGGGCGCCTGGGTGGCTCAGTCAGTTAAGTGGCCGACTTCGGCTCAGGGCATGATCTCGCGGTCCGTGAGTTCGAGCCCCGCCTCGGGCTCTGTGCTGACGGCTCAGAGCCTGGGGCCTGTTTCAGATTCTGTGTCTCCCTCTCTCTCTGCCCCTCCCCTGTTCATGCTCTGTCTCTCTCTGTCTCAAAAATAAATAAACGTTAGAAAAAAATTTAGAAATGATTTTTAAAAAATGGCCTACGTCCTGAGAATTCTTTATTATAATGAGCAAATAAATTAAAACTTTGGTTATACATTTGTTTACTTAATATTCTTGACTTCTGTGTTAGCAATTTCTCAGGCTGTAAAAATTCCAGGGAGGTACCCCTTATCCTCTGTTGCCTACCAATATTCTGTGCAGTTCCATGAACTCAGTTGTTTTATGCCGACCCGAACCCACGGTCCTGACTAGTTGGAGTCTTTGCCCTGACTCTTCTGGTCCAAGTGAATAAAATTACACCTGCATTAGTTTGCTCGGGCTGCCATGGCAAAGTTCCACAGACTGGGTGTCAACAGCAGAACAGTATTGTCTCACAGTCTGGAGGCGGGACGTCCAAAATCAATGTATCAACAGGGCTGGTCCCTCTGGAGGGCTGTGAGGGAAAGTCTGCTCCGCAGCCCTCCCCTAGTGTCTGGTGTTTTTTTGTTTCGTTTTGTGTTTTGTGGGGTTTCTTTCCCCTGGCAATCTTTGATGTTCCTTGGCGTCTGGAACACCACTCTGATCTCTACCTTCATCACCTCTTGGCATTCTCCATGTGTGTGCCTAAATATCTCCTTTTTATAAGGACACCGGCCATATTGGATTAGGGGCCTACCCGGCTTCCGGATCACCTCAGCATAACTAACTACAGCTGCCGAGACCTTATTTCCAAAGAAGGTCAGCAGTCTGAGATATTAGGGGTTAGGACTTCAACAGAGGAATTTTAGAGGGGAGGCAATGCATCTCATAATAACACACCTAGGAAGAAATAAGGTAAGGATAAAAATGAAATCGAGATTAGGGAGAAGTACTTTACATCTACGTTAGTAGCATTTTTAGTGCCAGAGTTTTCCATGATTGTAATACTTGATGAGTTTTTTGTCGGCTTTTTAAGGAATTACAAGTATTTAAAAGCTGGTGCCTGGGTGTCTCAGTTGGCTAAGCAAATGACTCTTGGTTTCGGCTCAGGTCATGATCTCCAACCTGTGGGATGGAACCCAGCGTTGGGCTCTGTGCTGACAGCTCAGGGCCTACGTTGGATTCTCTCTCTCCCTCTCTCTCTGCCATTTGCTCTCTCTCTCTCTCTCTCAAAATAAATAAATAAACTTAAAAAAAAGTATTTAAAAGCATCTGACATATTCGACTTTTGAAAACTTTGTTTCACTTAGCGTTTAGATGCTCTGATCTACTCAATTTATCACGTTCACATACTTTGGTGTATTTTTTATACAGGTAAGATGGGCATATTGAGATGAATATCATTTAATTTAAAAGGAGAAGGTGAATATTAGAAAAACAGTAGCGGGCGTCCCTCTCCACGAAGGAGGGCCCTGCAGGTACTCATGAATCTGTTAGCAGGCGGCTGCCGCAAAGTATCCTGAAAGTCTCAAATGCCCCTGCCCATTTCTGCAGTGTCTCCGTAAGGACAAGAGCCACCCTGGGGAATTGATTGCCAGGCTGAGCACGGCGGGAGTTGGCGCTGGGAGGTGAGTTGGGAAGGACTTTGCGTACTCAGCTAAGACCGTTTTTCGAATGTCTTTTCACTGCAGAGTCTTGGGGTGAAAATAGTATCTTACATGTGAACTCAGTCTCTGAAGGCTGTAGCCACCCTTCTCCCCTGTCACTGGGGCCGTGTGTCGCTGAGTATTGTCCCTGCATCCCTGAGCCACCCAGGGACCTCAGCTGGAAATATTTCAAGTGGTGGATTCATGGGCCTGCGGTTTGGGCTTTGGGGCCCAGGGATTTGCATTCTAACCACACTTCTAAGGATTTTTCTATACGCGCTAAAGTGTGAGACTTGCTTGTTTCCTTAATAAATGTTCCGGCACAAATTTGGCTTACTCCACGTTCCACTGAGAATCTGGGTTCAAATCCTAACTTTGTCCACTTGCCAGTTCCTTGCTCCGGGCACAGTACTCACGCGTGCCCCAGTGAAACTTCAGATGTTGTCGTGAGAATCAATGAAACAACGCACAGTAAGCCCTCCGCGCAGGGCTCTGCCACTCTGAGTGCTCACTAGGTGTTTATCACAGTTACGACCACCTTTGTCCTTGTTTCTACCAGGACTGTTCTTGTGGTGACTTCTGCTGGGTTGACTTAGGTGGGATGGCTCAGGACAATGAGTCATCACCACTAAAGTGAAAAAAAAAAAACAGAAAAAAAAACGAAACAAACAACTTTCCTGCTTCTAGTCCCCCTGGAAGTTTCCTCACTGGCCCGGGGAAACCGATTGCAAACCATACCCCGCGGTTTGGATGCCCACCTTTGTCCCTTTTCAGTCTGGGACTCACCTTCTAACCGTGGTCGCTGTCTCCAAACTCACTCTTTCCCAGTTGGTGGATCTTGGTCTTTTCAGTTCTAGCCCAGTGGTTCTCACTCATTCAAGTCCCTGTGAATCCCCCAGGGAATCTCGATAAAATGCAGACTTTGGGTGGGTGGGGGGTGAGGTGAGCGGAGAGGCTGCATTTGCAAAATGGCCCCAGGGGACTCTGCTGCTGGTACCGGAAGCACAGGAGAGACTCAAGGCTCAGGAAAATGGTATCCTTCTGGGTGGTTCCCTGGATCCCCCATAATACGTGTCGCTCCTGCCGCATAGCCCGTATCTTAGGCTGCATCACCCAGGGGACCCTGCTGCCTGGCCTCAGCTTCAGGGGCTCCGGAAACAGACTCCTGGGATTTCTAAACTTCAACTTTTTGTTTTTTTTAACTGTTGATTTATTTTGAGAGAGAGACAGCATGTGAGGGAGCAGGGGAGAGGCAGAGAAAGGGGAACAGGGAATCCACGCTCGCAGCACAGAGTCCAACGTGGGGACTCGAACCCACGAACCGTGAGGTCTTGACCTGAGCCGCAATCAAGAGTCTGACGCTCAGCCGACTGAGCCACCCGGGGGGCCTCAGCTAAACTTACCTAAATAGATATTATTGTGCCGTTATTGTATAAAGTAGAAGATCTGAAGAAATAAATGAACTTACTGTTGTCTTTACCCTGAGTGTCGCATGAGCTAAAAAAAAAAAAAAAAATCCTTAAAAATGCTTCCCATTTTTACAGTTCTAGAGGGCCACTCACCGACTCTCAAAATCGAGAAGAAAAATAAAAGGAAAATTCCTCTAAGGATATTTTGAAATAGCTATTGGCTTCTTTGGGGCAGAAAAGGAGATCATGATATGGGTGATTGAAAATAAAAATAAATAAACCTCCTGACGTGCCTGCTTCCTCCTTTTGTTTTGGCTGTAACTCTGATTTGTAGAGAGTGAAATATCAGGCTTTGCCACACAGGGAAGCAGAGCATCACTCTTTCTACACTGACTAGAAAAAAAAAACCAAAGCAAAACCACACCAAAAAGGCCTGTTGTAGTTCGGGTCTGCATTTCAAAGTCTTGACGTGAGAATCGAAAATAACAGAGGGTATCTCGCTAGGAATGAAGCTCTTCCGCGGGTTGAAATTCCCAGGGATAAATTTCTAACTTGACCGTTTATTTGAAGGCTCGCGTTTTAAGTCAACTTTGTTTTTAAGGGCAACGGCTGGTCTGGCCCCGCTTGTCCCGTGATGGGGCGGTGAAGCACGGAGGTGAGGGAGGGAGGTGGAGCACTGATTAATTTAATTCCAGTCCAGGATATCAGGAGGCCCATGGCTTCTAGCAAAATACAAGATGTTATCAATTTGGGGAAGAAAAGAGACAGAAGCCTTTGGGGAAAGAAAATGGATTTGGACGACTGCTGTGTCTAAGAAGACAAAAGATAATCTTAAAGAATCACTTTCGGTGGGGGGGGGAGGGGGGGTGGGGGGGGGGAGGGGGGGTGGGGGGGGGGGGGGGTGGGGGGGGGCGGGGGGGCCTGGGTGACTCAGTCAGTTAAGCCTCTGACCCTTGATTTTGGCTCAGGTCATGATCTCAAGGTTCATGAGATCAAGCCCTACATCGGACTCCAAGCTGACAATTTGGAGCCTGCTTGGGATTCTCTCTCTCTCTCTGTCCCCCTCTCCTGCTCTCTCTCTCTGTCTTTCTCAAAATAAATGAACTTTAAAAAAAAAAAAAAAAAAGAATCACTTTCAACAGAGAAACAATTTCACCTTGAGGAATCCTTTTGGACACATGTGGGTCATTTGAACTGAATCTAGAATGCCAGCTGTTCCAGAAGGTGATGGAGTTTTTTTTTGTTTTGTTTTTTTGGTACTATGAGGTTGGCCTTTGAAGGCATATAGTTTTGGACGGGCTCCTCCTATTTTCTTTCTGTGCAAACTGATGAAATCTTACATCAGAAGAGGGATCATTTGAGGCTCCATAAAACACATGCACGCAGGCTCAGCGTTCTGTCATTCAGCCCCAGCCTGGCACCACACAGGAAAGGCTCCGCTTTGCAGGAAGGTGTGAGTTCTCACTACAGTCCCTCGTCTTTCCTTCAAGGCTGGAAGGTTGAAGACGAAGGAGAGTTTTTAAAGCAGATACTGGTCGGGGCGCCTGGGTGGCTCAGTCGGTTAAGCGTCCGACTTCGGCTCAGGTCACGATCTCGAGGTCCGTGAGTTCGAGCCCCGCGTCGGGCTCTGGGCTGACAGCTCGGAGCCTGGAGCCTGTTTCGGATTCTGTGTCTCCCTCTCTCTGACCCTGCCCCCCCTCATGCTCTGTCTCATCTCTCTCTCAAAAATAAATAAGCATTTAAAAAAAATTAAAAAAAGAAAAAGAACTTCTTCCCTTCTGCCTCATTCTCCCTTGTAAGGAACTGGCAACTTTTCTTTCTACTTTCAAAACGCATCTTGAACCTGTTCGCCTCTGCCCGTCTCTCTCCCCGCCACCAAGTCCTACAACAATCTGACCTCAGGGCCTCGAATCCTAGAAGACTGCTCTCTCCGGCTGCCCCTTCCCCCAACGACCTTCCACCTAGAAGTCTAAGTGGCCCTTGGAAATGGAAATCCTATCAGATTCTGGGCCTACCTAAAACCCTCTAACTTAAGCCCCTTGCTCTCGTACTGCAAATCTCACCATGGCCTCTGGGGACTGTCTGTGGGCCAGGGACTGGTTTGCCTGGGACTTCCTTGGTGTTAGTGAAGCCCGGGGACACCACTCATCCCCACGAACCGCGACGGTCAGTCACCCAGAGCCCTGATGACATCATCTCCTACCTACGTCCCCAGCCCCACCTCGCTTCACTTTGCTCTGTCCTCTCTGGGTTTGAGCCCGGGGCTGACCTCCACGCTGCCCTTTCTGCCGGCTGAGCCCTTCCGGACCCCAGGCTGCTGTCCTCGTTCTTTCTTGGGTGACTCTCCTTCCCCCCCTCCCTTCACATGCCGGCTTTGTCACACTCCTCGGGCCACACATCCGAGGTCCTTCACGGAACCCCTGCCCAACAAGCTGATCCTGCTCTCTGGTCCCTGTTTTATGCAATCCCCCCCCACCCCCACCCCAGGCGGTACACTTCTCCACATCAGAGCCTCTTCGTTCCCTATTCACCCAAAACAGTGCCCAAGGCATCATCGCTGCTCCCCGGGTATTTGTCCAATGAAACCGGAGCACTTCAGGTATCTTTTCTTTAGGGCTCCTTAAACCTCCTTCCCTTTTCGCTCTACATTCTCAACCCCGTCTTCTCCGTGTAGCTCAGTGGCTGCAGGACTGGAACGTGTGCGAACGCGGCACACAGCCCCATTCGCGGGCCTGACCCCCAGAGATTCGGATGTGCGGTGAGCCCGGAGGGGCCCAGGATCCTGCAGTTCCGTCGCACCCCCCCCACCCCCCTCGCCACACACACACACACACACACACACCGCGGGGGGGGGGGGTCTGCAGCCTGCATTTCGAACGGTGCCAAGCCCTGCCTTTTGAAAAGCTCCCTTGTGCACCTGTTATTTCATTCGGGCTGTGTTCCCACTCGACGGCCACCCCCTGCGTGCCCTCGGAGTCTGCAAACTCTCTCCATTCGACATGTAATTTAACAAAGACCTCTTAGCTGTTGGGAATACGGACAGGAGAGACATGTCCTTTTACTGCAATTGTGTCTAGTATTTCTTGTTGTTGTTTTTTTTTAAACCTAGGAGCCAGATTAAATAGCAGAGTTGATGAAGCCTTCGTGACAACCCCTCCCAGAATTACTTCCTTTGGATTCTGGGCTGCCAACAATACGTTTTCATATTTGAAAACCGGAACCATGAATTGGGTCTGATCACCGGTCAACGTCCTCTAAGGGGCTACGTTCTCCTTGAAAGCCAGGATCCCATTTTATCCATCTTGTTCCTCATTAAAAAAAAATGTTTTATCCATGTTTGTTTATTTTCGAGAGACAGAGAGAGACAGAGCCTGAACAGGGGAGGGGCAGAGAGAGAGGGAGACCCAGAATCTAAAGCAGGCTGCAGGCTCCGAGCCGTCAGCACAGAGCCCGACGCGGGGCTCGAACTCACGAGCTGTGAGATCGTGACCTGAGCTGAAGTCGGACGCTTAACCGACTGAGCCACCCAGGTGCCCCCCCCCACCCCGCTTTTTAAAAATTTTGTTTTCAATGTTTATTTTTGAGAGACAGAGACAGAGCCCGTATTGCTCCTAATTTAAGCAAATACTGGGTGGTCAACAATGTGTAGGATGGATAGAGAATGGATGAACGTTGCGCTGTCAAACTTTGAAAGAAACACATAACCCAACAGCCACAGTACGAAGGAATAAGTACTATACAGACAAGCAGTTGGCTGTGCAGGGTTTGGTGGAGATTTGGGGAAATCCGCAAAGACAGGGTAACAGTTTAGCGAGTTTTGGGGAAAGAGGACTGGGTAAGCCAAGAGGGTGGACGACATGAGAAAATGCTGGGTCAACGGCCTACCTGAGCGAGGGCAAATTCAGCTGTGTGATGGGAGATGTTTTAGGAGCATCCTCATGTCACTGGGATTTTAGTCCAGTGAGACGTGTCCGAATTCTGCGCTCTGGAACTGCGAGATAACAAATACGGGTGATTTAAGCCATCAAGTTTGTGGTAGTCTGTTACAGCAGCAATATGTTAATTAATATGAGGAATTTATGTGAGAGACATACGAAGGCAGAACTGAAAGGAAAACAGGGGCGCCTGGATGGCTCGGTCGGTTGAGCGTCTGACTTCAGTTCAGGTCATGATCTCATGGTTCGTGGGTGAGTTCGAGCCCCGCATCAGGCTCTGTGCTGATGGCTCAGAGCCTGGACCCCGCTTCAGATCCTGTGTCTCCCTCTCTCTCTGCCCCTCCCCCACTTGTGCCCTGTCAGTCTCTCTCTCTCTCTCAAAAATAAACAAAAATATTTTTAAAAAACTTTTCAAAATGAAAGCAAAAGAAGTTTGGCATTATTCTCTAGGTACTCTTTAGTCTTTGGTTGCATGGATCCACCAGTGAGATCGGGTGCTGGTTCTGACATTACAGTCGCGATGCCAGGGGCCATCCCCGTAGAGCCAGCCATCCAGTCACCAGTTGCGAACCCGGGTTAAGAGCTCGGGGAGGTCAAGGCTGTAACCACACAACAGCACTGGAGGTCCCTGCCGGCTGGGCCTGGAGTGACGGCACTGAGCGATACTCTTAGAGGGTGAAGTAGAGGGCACAGTCTTTGGGGTCAGCCATGCCAGGTGGGTGTGGAAACAACCAGACACAAAAGCAAAAGACAAAACAAAACAAAACCACAGAGAGACAAAACCAGGTCAGAGAAAGTAGGCAACCTGGACAGCTTGTGTCACGAGATCTAAGAGAGGTGCGAAAGAGCAATTGTGTCCGGAGTGGGTGGATGGGTGAAGGGAAGATGGGAGGAGGGTCAGGTAGGATGGGCGTGCTTCCGGTGCCGACCTGAGCTCGAGGTGAAGAGGCGGCCCATGGTGCTGGCTCTGCCTCCGTCCCAAGTGGTTGTACGACTTGAGCCGTGACCTCCTTGGGTCTCCGCTTCCTCACCTGTAAGACGAGACCTCCATCAGTTTCCTACGGTTACTGTAACAGATTAGCACACACACTGGGACTTGAAGCAACAGATTCACTCTCTCCCAGTTCTAGAGACCAGAAGTCCAAAATGAAGGTGCCCCTGGGGCCTCCGCCTTCTAGAGGCTCCAGAGGAGAACCTGTTCCTTGCCTCTTCCTGCTCCTGGCACCCGCCAGTATTCCTTGGCTTGTGTCTGCATCACCCCATCCCTACCATGGGGTCGTGCTGTCTCCTCCTTTCCTCCCTCTTAGGAGGACACCGGTCATTGGATTTAAGGACCATCCTGAAAATCCAGGCTCACCCCTCTCAAAATCCTTAGCTTAATCGCATATGGGGGGCCATGCGACGTAATTAAAATTTTTTTAATTCAAAAACAATTTTAAACCAAAGTCACTGTTTCTGAGGACAAGGGCAGATCTATTGGGGGGGGGGACCCTACAAGTCACTACCAATAAACTGGTAGACACCCAGATCAAATATGCTGAAATTTAATGATTCGCCAAGAGACTGATAATGTGGGAAGCTCGTTACTATTTAGCACGAGTTCAAACCAATGGATGGACTGAAGGAGACTTTGTTTTCAACAGGAATCGCTTCCATATGGGTTGCATGGATTCTTCTCAAGACTGTCACATGCCTTAACGTGGTTGGTGTGCCTGCGACCCACACGGGCAGGGGAGTCCTTTGGTAAGCTCTACACGTTTCCACTTACTCACGGGAGTTGACTTGCTCTCTCTCTAACGCCTGGTCTGCAAATTCTTTGCAGCGCAAGGTTTGGGAACCATCAGTAGGACAAGGTAAAAGATCTGATTTGAAAACAGTAAGAAATTTCACGGAGTCCACTCAGGACATTCTGCAAATGCTGGCAGGTAGGAAAGAGAATCCCCATGTAAGTAAATACTTTGATACCTGGATAATTCCTGAGTATATCCAGTGTCGAGGAACGACCTTTACGTATAAAGTGGTTTTCTAAATTGCCCCAAAATACTTTTGAGCTTTTAACATCTCCTCTGCTTATGGTTTTACATTGT